>NC_057754.1:580263-582303 GCF_004010195.1 Chiloscyllium plagiosum
TGCGTGAAAAAGTTGCCCCATAGGTCTCTTTTATATCTTTCTCCTCTCACCCTAAACCTATGCTCTCTAGTTCTGGACTCGCCCACTCCAGGGAAAAGACTTTGTCTATTTATCCTATTCATGCACCTCATAATTTTGTAAACCTCTAAAAGGTCACCCCTCAGCCTCCGACGCTCCAGGGAAAACAGCCCCAACCTGTTCAGCCTCTCCCTATAGCTTAAATCCTCCAACCCTGGCAACATCCTTGTAAATCTTTTCTGAACCTTTCAAGTTTCACAACGTCTTTCCAATAGGAAGGAGACCAGAATTGCACGCAGTATCACAACAGTGGTCAAACCAATGTTCTGTACAGCCTCAACATGACCTCCCAACTCCTGTACTCAATACTCTGACCAATTAAGGAAAGCATACCAAAAACATTCTTTACTATCTACCTGCGACTCCACTTTCAAGGAGCTATGGACCTGCACTCCAAGGTCTCTTTGTTCAGCAACACTCTCTCGGACCTTACCATTAAATGTATAAATCCTGCTAAGATTTGCTTTCCCAAAATGCAGCACCTCACATTTATCTGAATTAAACTCCATCTGCCACTTCTCAGCCCATTGCTCACCACAAACCTACGTACAAATAAGATCTCTTGCAATACTTACATTAATGAAGTCTCACAATGAATTTGCGTTGCTTGGGAATTCAAAGCTTAATTGCTCCCTGTACCAGTATCGTATGGTGGATGGGGTAATCAGTTAACTAAGCCTCCAGTTAAAACAGCCTGTAGTTCACTCACATATCTGAGCTGCAGATTGATTCAAAAACAGGCCAGCTCCTCCGATAGCTGTGAAGATGCTCACAGCTTTAAGATTTTTACCACTGAGGGTCATTCTGAGGCGCTACAGAATATTTCTGCAGTCATTCTGCTGTGCATGGTTAAACCCACAGAAACAGCAGAGGTTAGTTTGGCTGAATGGATTATTTCTAAGCTCTATATAACATTAAATGAATAACAAACCACACTAGTTGGACCTGACACATTTGTCCTGTTTCCCACAAGAATATCTTTGAGCATTACAAGTGTTTCCAAGTTGAACACATGAATGGCTACCCAAGACATGTGTTGTTTTCAATCATCCTGGAAATTTCACTTGATTCATGGAGGCATTTACAGCACAGAAGGAGGCCATTTGGCCCATTAAGTCCATGCTGGCTCCTCAAAGAGCAATCCAGTCAATCCTAGGTCTCTGCTTTATACCTGTAGCCCAGAACATTTATGTTCTTCAGGTGCCCATATGATTTGTAATCCCTCTTTCTTCCACCAGCCACATGGCAGTGTGTCCTAGATCATTACCATGCACTGCATAAAAGGCTGTACCTCCTATTTTGATCTCAGCTGACAGTAATACTGAACAAATCAGGGGAGATTGATTGTGTTAGGGGACTGTCTAGTCTGAGGCACAGACAGACGTTTCTGTGACCAGCAGCAAAAAACCAGCATGGTGTGTTGCCTCCCTGGTGCCAGAATCAAGGATGTCTCAGAGAGGGTGCAGAATGTTCTCAAGGGTGAGAGGGACCAGCAGGAGGTCATTGTACACATTGGAACCAATGACATAGGCATAAAGATGAGATTCTGAAGGGAGAATATAAAGAGTTAGGCAGAATTTGAAAAGGAGGTCTTCGAGAGTATTAGTATCTGGATTACTCCCCATGCTACGAGTTAGTGAGAGTAGGAATAGTGGGATAGAGCAGATCAATGCATGGCTGAGGAGCTGGTGTATGGGAGAAGAATTCACACTTTTGGATCATTGGAATCTCTTCTGGGGTAGGCTGGTAGGTATAGGGAATGCTGGATGACTAAAGAAATTGAGGGTTTGGTTAAGAAAAAGAAGGAAGCATATGTCAGGTATAGATAGGATAGATCGAGTGAATCCTTAGAGTATAAAGGAAGTAGGAATATACTTAAAAGGAAAATCAGGAGTGCAAAAAGGGAACATGAGATAGCTTTGGCAAATAGAATTAAGGAGAATCCAAAGGGTTTTTACAAAT
>NC_057754.1:584168-623124 GCF_004010195.1 Chiloscyllium plagiosum
TTGGAGGGATATGGGCTGGGTGTTGGCAGGTGGGACTAGATTGGGTTGGGATATCTGTTCAGAATGGACAGGCTGGACCAAAGGGTCTGTTTCCATGCTGTACATCTCTATGATATGTACAAGAAGGACGGATTGCACCTGAATTGGAAGGGAACTAATATATTGGCAGGGAGATTTGGTAGAGTTGCTCGGGAGAATTTAAATTAGTAAGATGGGGGAGGGTGGGACCCAGGGAGATAGTGAGGCAAAAGATCAATCTGAGACTGGTATAGTTGAGAAAAGAAACGAGTCAAACAGTCAGGGCAGGCAGGGACAAAGCAGAGAACAATGTAGGACTGATAAAGTTAAAGTGCATTTATTTCAACGCAAGAGGCCCAGCAGAGAAGGCAGATGAACTCAGGACATTGTTTGGAACATGGGACTGGGATATCATAGCAATTACAGAAAATGGCTCAGGGATGGACAGGACTGGCAGCTTAATGTTCCAGGATACAAATGCTACAGGAAGGACAGAAAGGTAGGCAAGAGAGAAGGGGGAGTGGAGTTGTTGATAAGGGATAGCATTACAGCTATACTGAGGGAGGACATTTTGGGAAATACATCCAGGGAAGTTATTTAGGTGGAACTGAGAAATAAGAAAGGGATGATCACCTATTGGGTTTGTATTGTAGACCCCCCTAATAGTCAGCGGGAAATTGAGAAACAAATTTATAAGGAGATGTCAGTTATCTGTAAGAATTATAGGGTGGTTATGGTAAGGGATTTTATCTTTCCAAACATAGACTGGGACTGCCATAGTGTTAAGGGTTTAAATGGAAAGAAATTTGTTAAGCGTGTACACGAAAACTTTCTGATTCAGTATGTGGATGTACCTACTAGAGAAGGTGCAAAACTTGACCTACTCTTGGGAAACAAGGCAGGGCAGGTGACTGAGGTGTCAGTGGGGGAACACTTTGGGGCCAGCGACCATAATTCTATTGGTTTTAAAATAGTGATGGAAAATGATAGACCAGATCTATCATTTTCAAAAGCTGATTGAGGGCAGATGTTCGCAGGTAAAAGGATGGCCGGAAAATGGGAAGCCTTCAGAAATGAGATAACGAGAGCCGAGAAACAGTATATTCCTGTCAGGGTGAAAGGAAAGGCTGGTAGGTATAGGGAATGCTGGATGACTAAAGAAATTGAAGGTTTGGTTAAGAAAAAGAAGAAAGCATATGTCATATATAGACAGGATAGATCGAGTGAATCCTTAGAAGAGTATAAAGGCAGTAAGAGTATACTTAAGAGGGAAATCAGGAGGGCAGAAAGGGGACATGAGATAGCTTTGGCAAATAGAATTAAGGAAAATCCGAAGGGTTTTACAAGTATATTGAGGACAAAAGGGAACTAGGAGAGCAAGGCGGCCTTTGTATGGTGCCGCAGGAGATGGGGGAGATACTGAACGAGTATTTTGCATCAGTGTTTATTGTGGAGAAGGACATGGAAGATATAGAATGTAGGGAAATAGATTGTGATATCTTGAAAATTGTCCATATTACAAAGGAGGAAGTGCTGGATGTCTTGAAACGCATAAAAGTCGATACATCCCCAGGGCCTGATCAGGTGTACCCTAGAATTCTGTGGGAAGCTAGGGAAGTGATTGCTGGGCCTTTTGCTGAGATATTTCTATAATTGATAGTCACAGGTGAGGTGCTGGAAGACTGGAGGTTGGCTAACGTGATGCCACTATTTAAGAAAGGTGGTAAGAACAAGCCAGGGAATTATAGACCGGTGAGCCTGACGTCGGTGGTGGGCAGGTTGTTGGAGGGAGTCCTGAGGGACAGGATGTACATGTATTTGGAAGGGCAAGGACTGATTAGGGATAGTCAACATGCCTTTGTGCATGAGAAACCATGTCTCACAAATTTAATTGAGTTTTTTGAGGAAGTAACAAAGAGGATTGATGAGGGTAGACGGTAGACGTGACCTACATGGACATCAGTAAGGCGTTTGGCAAGGTTCCCCATGGGCGACTGGTTAGCAAGGCTGGAACTAGCCATTTGGATACAGAACTGGGTCAAAGGTAGAAGCTAGAGGGTGGTGGTGGAGGGTTGTTTTCTTCCAATGGAATGCCACAAGGATCGGTGCTGGGTCCACTACTTTTCGTCATTGAAATAAATGATTTGGATGTGAGCATAAGAGGTATAGTTAGTTAGTTTGCAGATGACACCAAAATTGGAGGTGTAGTGGACAGCAAAGAAGGATACCTCAGATTATAACGGGATCTTGACCAGATGGGCCAATGTGCTGAGGAGTGGCAGATGGAGTTTAATTCAGATAAATGTGAGGTGCTGCATTTAGGGAAAGCAAATGACTTATACACTTAATGGTAAGATCCTGGGGCGTGTTGCTGAACAAAGACACTTTGGAGTGCAGGTTCATAGCTCCTTGAAAGAAAGTTTATGGGCGGCACGGTAGCACAGTGGTTAGCACTGCTGCTTCACAGCGCCAGAGACCCGGGTTCAATTCCCGCCTCAGGCGACTCTCTGTGTGGAGTTTGCACATTCTCCCCGTGTCTGCATGGGTTTCCTCCGGGTGCTCCGGTTTCCTCCCACAATCCAAAAATGTGCAGGGGTTAGGTGAATTGGCCATGCTAAATTGCCCGTAGTGTTAGGTGAAGGGGTAAATGTAGGAGAATGGGTCTGGGTGGGTTACGCTTCGGCGGGTCGGTGTGGACTTGTTGGGCCGAAGGGCCTGTTTCCACACTGTAAGTAATCTAATCTATAGTCACAGGTAGATACGATAGTGAAGAAGGTGTTTGGTTTGCTTTTCTTTATTGGTCAGAGTATTGAGTACAGGAGTTGGGATGTCTTGTTGCTGCTGTACAGGACATTGATTCGGCCACTGTTGGAAGATTGCATGCAATTCTGGTCTCCTTCCTATTGGAAGGATGTTGTAAAACTTGGAAGGGTTCAGAAAAGATTTACAAGGATGTTGCCAGGTTTGGAAGATTTGAGCTACAGGGAGAGGTTGAATAGGCTGGGGCTGTTTTCCCTGGAGTGTCGGAGGCTGAAGGGTAACCTTATAGAGGTTTATAAAATCATGAGGGGAATGGATAGGGTAAATAGACCTATTTCCCTGGGGTGGGAGAGACCAGATCTGGAGGGCTTGGCTTAGGGTGAGAGTGGGAAAGGTATAAAAGAGACCTAAGGGGCAACTTTTCAAGCAGAGGGTGGTGCATATGTGGAACGGTCTGCCAGAGGAAGTGGTGGAGGCTAGTACAGTTGCAGCATTTAAAAGGCACCTGGACAGGTATATGAATTGGAAGAGTTTGGAGGGAGATGGGTAGGATATTGGCAGGTGGGACTAGATTGGGTTGGGATATCTGGTTGGCATAGACGAGTTGGACTAAAGGGTCTGTACATCTCTATGACTCTATAAATCAAATCCCAGGGTGAAAGCTAACCTTAGTAGACTAATTTTGTTTTTGCAAAGTTAAAAATCACACACCAGGTTATAGTCCAACAGGTTTAATTGGAAGCACTAGCTTTTGGAGCGCTGCTCCTTCATCAGGTGGTTATTTTTGCAATTTGCCTTCTTTGGTGGTCAGTCACTGAACATAATCACAATGCAGACAATGTACTTTGAACTGAGGAAGTTAAACATGAACATTGGAATATGAAACCGCCTATGAAGCTCTTAACAAAATTATTCTCTTAGAGAAATTTAAAAACTCACTACCTTCTGTAATAAGAAAGACAGCACTGTGGCTCAGTGGTTAGCACTGCTACCTCAAAACAGCAGGGAACCCGGTTTGATTCCAGCCTTGGACAACTGTCTGTGTGGAGTTTGCACATTTTCCCCATGTCTGCATGGGTTTCCTTTGGGTGCTCCTGTTTCCTCCCACAGTGCAAAGATTTTGCAGGTTAGGTGGATTGGCCATGCTAAATTGCCCCTAGAGTCCAGTGATGTGCAGGCTAGGTGGGTTAGACATGGGAAATACAGGGTTACAGTGTTGGGATGAGTCTGGGTGGGATACTGTTCCGAGCGGTGATGTGGAATTGATGGGCTGAATGGCCTTCTTTCATACTGTAGGGATTCTGTAAAGAACTCATGTTGAAGACTGAAGAGTTGCAACTGCTAGATAGGCAGCCATAATGGCTGAGGATTATGAGTTAATCCATAAAACCAAACCTTTCTTCCATTACCCTCATAAATTGAAAATGGATAGAAAATGGGAAAGGAAAGGAAGTAACCAAAGTTAGGAATAGAGAGCTGGGAATGCTGCAGTGCCTCTTCCTCAGATCAGAAGGGAAAGTCCTGAGGGTGAAAATCAAAAGCTGAGGTGATTCCATTATAAGAAGGTGGGACATGTTCATTCAGAATGCTGGCAGTTAATTGGGAAACCCACAGAAATTATTGGAGTTTGTAGGATTCAGTCCAAATACGGAATTCAAATGAAAAATGTCACAGATCAGATTGTAGCCGTAACTACAATTAAAAGAGTAGAGGTAAACACGGCTGTGAATGCAGAAGAAGTTCATACTTAGCATAAATGAAAGATATAAAGGGTTTTTATCTGAAAGGACAATAACACGGTGGCACAGTGGTTAGCACTGCTGCCTCACAGCGCCAGAGACCCGGGTTCAATTCCCGCCTCAGGCAACTGACTGTGTGGAGTTTACACATTCTCCCGTGTCTGCGTGGGTTTCCTCCGGGTGCTCCGGTTTCCTCCCACAGTCACAAAGATGTGCGGGTCAGGTGAATTGGCCATGCTAAATTGCCCGTAGTGTTAGGTAAGGGGTAAATGTAGGGGTATGGGTGGGTTGCGCTTCGGCGGGGCGGTGTGGACTTGTTGGGCCGAAGTGCCTGTTTCCACACTGTAAGTAATCTAATCTAATCTAAAAAAAAAACATTTTTTTCCACAAACAAGCCCATAACAATGCTCTGAGATAAATGGGATACTCAAACTCTCTTGCTGGGCATAGATGAGAACTCAGTGCAAGCCAAAGTATTAGTAAATGGAATAGGTGGAGATTATCTCCCTGAATCCTTGTTCAAAATTCACCTGGAATGTGACTTGTTAACAGGTCTGATGGTGGTTGGGGGAGTTAGGAAATTACCTATGAATAGAGTTGATATAACTCTGAGAAATGATACAGCAGGAGTGAAAGTTATAGGGCCTATTTAATCACAGAAAGTCCAGTTGAGGTTACGGAGGTGGAACAGTTGTAAGAACAAGTTCCACGTGTGCTTCCATTGTGTGTGGGGGCCAGAGCAATTGCAAAACAAGGTCTGCCAATAGAGCTCACATGATATCCCAAGCAGATGTTAGGGGAGCGAAAACTCTATTTATAAACAATGGTGAAAATTCAAGGGAAGTGTTTAGCATGTCTTCATGAATTGACGCTCAGGGAGCAGATCCAGAGTTAAGTCAGTTAGCACAAACAATGCACATTGAAGCTGAGAGTGAAGGATTTCCCAACTTGTTACAGTAGAAATGTAAGAACTGTAGACTTCCTCAGACACCTGTGGATAAAGAACAGACAATTGTTTATCAAGTAGTGGTACCATCCAGAATTTCAGGAGTAGCACATGAAATTCCAAAAGCAGGAGATAGAAGAATATGGGAAATGCTGGCATTAATAACCAGGTATTTTACATGTTCAGGACTTCATAAAGATTTGGTCCCTTCTGTAAACCCTGTGGTAGGGAATCATTCAGTATGTAATTAAACCAGGTCCTTTGAAAGCCAAACCAGTTTTGAGGAAGCATTCAGTCAGCTGTGAGTAGTTTGTGTAGGACCATTATCGAAAACAAAAGCAGGTCATTAGTATATCCTCACAGTTATAGACATGAGAACCTGATTTCCAGAAACTCTTCTTTTAAGGACAACTAGAGCTTGAGTAATAGTGAAAAGTTTAAATGTGTTTTTTACTTGTTGTGGACTACGAACTGAGGAAAAAATCTGATCAGGGTTTGAACTTTATGTTGAAAGTTTTCCTGGACATCATCAGCAGTTTGGGTAGAAAACAGCCGAAGCTGACTGTGTATCATCCATAAACACAGGGAACTTTAGAGAGATAGCAACAGATTCTCGAAAACAGGAGTAAATCATATTGTAAACAAGTACCCCCAGGATTGGGACAAAGGGTGAAACTTATTATCTCCAACAAGAGATTCACCAACTGAATCCTCTGGGATTCAGACCATTTGAATTCATTTATGGCCATGATATTAAAAATCCAGTAAACCTGTAATATTGGATCACATGGTCACGTTTTTGGAAAGAGTCACAGGACCAAGTTGGGCAGCACTGTTGGAGGATCAGTGCCGAGGGAGTGCAGCACTGTTGGAGGATCTGTGCCGAGGGAGAGCAGCACTGTTGGAGGATCAGTGCCGAGACAGCACAGCACTGTTGGAGGATCAGTGCCGAGGGAGAGCAGCACTGTTGGAGGATCTGTGCTGAGGGAGGGCAGCACTGTTGGAGGATCAGTGCCGAGGGAGAGCAGCACTGTTGGAGGATCTGTGCTGAGGGAGAGCAGCACTGTTGGAGGATCAGTGCCGAGACAGCAGCACTGTTGGAGGATCAGTGCCGAGGGAGGGCAGCACTGTTGGCGGATCAGTGCCGAGACAGCAGCACTGTTGGCGGATCAGTGCCGAGACAGCAGCACTGTTGGCGGATCAGTGCCGAGGGAGCGCAGCACTGTTGGAGGGTTGACGCTGAGGAGGCGCCGCACTGTCGGAGGGTCAAACCTGAGGGGAATCTCAGAATCAGGACTGTCAGAAGTGCCAACTTTTGAGATGTGACTTTAAACCAAGATCCCGCCAGATCTCTCAGAGAATATTGTGAATAAATTCCCACCGCCCCAATTAGTAAATGCGCGGGGATTGGGGTGGGCTGTCCCTCTGGACCCAGCATCTAATGTTTCTATTTCTCAGAAACTTTCAAAGCTGTACAGCGTTTGGAATGAAAGGGCGGTGTTTGGCTGTAACTCAAATCTAGGAGCAGGGAGAATACATACCCTCTGCTAGCTCTTATTCAGCCCGTCCCGATGAATAGGTTTGTGACTGACGCCTGAACAGGAAGAGGAGAAACAGTGTAGGAGCATCTCTGTGTCCCAATCACCATGAAGCTGTACAGACTGACACTCCTCCTGACACTCGTGCGGGCTGATATAGGTTTGCTTTCTCTTCTCAGTGATATTGTTTTTCCTGCATTCGCAAACTCAGTCTTCTTCAGTGGCTCCTCTATGAGTTGGTGCAAGGCGCTCTCCAAACGCAGGTTTATCCTTTGGTTGTTATTAGAAATTGCTGGAAAATTTATTGGAAGCTGCTGGCTTTTCAGGACACAGGAAATGCAACGGGTCTGTGGAGGCAAGGTCAGGGTTATAATGCTTTCCCTCCTGGTTTTAATTTCATAATTCCAGCCACATTTTATTTTTTGCTTTCTCTCTGTTAGTGTTTTAACTGTTCGGTCCAGTCTCACTGTCTGCTTCGAAGGCTTGGTGTGAGAACGTTCCTGTGGAGTGCTGTGGGCGCTATATCAGTGAAAGTTGTTCTTGTAATGTGGTTGCATCTGGGAGGGAGGGGCATTAGTTGGGGTAGCTGACGTCTGGAGAAAGAGTCAATCCTGCCCAGTTTTGCATTGATTTTACGAGCCATTTGCAATTCCCCCGTCACTGTGTTGAGTGATGTTCCTGACTGAGGTTTCTCTTCATTCCTGCTGCAAGCAGAGATGCGAATCCCACTCCAATCGCTCTGCATCGTTATTACATTTAAAATTACCAGCTAAACACAATGTTCTTTACATCCTTATGCCCAATCCTAATGTATTAAACATGGTTCATCACACACTTCCATCAAGCTTCTTTGAAACCAAAACTAATAGCGAGAGTGAGAGAGAAAGAGAGAACCAGACAGCGATAACAAGACAGTGAGAGAGAGACATTTAGAATTAAAGGTGAGACACAGGGAGAGAGAAAGAGACAGATGGACCGCAAAACAGTAAAATATCAGTAATACTTGGAAATAAATGAATGAACTGGAGGCCTGTTCTGAAGTTTACCGGAGGAGCCAGACTAATAATATTATACTGTGTTTAAAACAGAGAAAGCCAGTAGAGAGAGACATGAAGAGGGAAAAAGAAAACGTGAGATAAAGAAGCAAAGTGTGAGAAAGAAAAAACAGAGAGAAACAGTCAGAGAGAGACCAAAAGAACTATGAATCAGAAACAAAAACCGAAGTTGCTTAAAACAAAAGTTGCTAGAAAAGCTCAGCTGGTCTGGCAGCATCTGTGAAGACAAATCAGAGTTATATGTTCTGTGAAGTGTCTACCAGACCTGCAACGTTAATTTTGATTTCTCTCCACAGATGTCAGACCTGCTGAGCTTTTCCAAAACTGGGTGTAGGTTTGCTCGCTGAGCTGGAAGGTTCATTTTCAGAAGTTTCGTCACCATACTAGGTAACATCTTCAGTCGTATGGTGATGAAATGTCTGAAAATGAACCTTCCAGCTCAGCGAGCAAACTTACATCCAAAACGTCAACCTGAGCTACAAATCTTCTCAAATGATTTCCAACACTTTCAGTTTTTGTTTCTAAAGAGAGAGGTGCATAAACAGATTGAGAGAGGCACTGAGAGTGAGACAGAAATCAACAGTGAGAGAAAGTAAACACTCCCTCAGTGCTGACACACCGACAGTGCAGCACTGCCTCAGCACTGATCCTGCGACAGTGCCTGCTCCCTCAGCACTGACCCTCTGATAGTGCAGCACTGCTTCAGCACTGACCATCCAACAGTGCGGTGCTCCCTCACAGCAACCCTCCCACAGTGTGGACCTCCCTCAGCATTGTCCTGTGACAGTGCAGCGCTCCCTCTTTACTGACCCTATGACAGTGCAGCACTTCCTCAGTACTAACCCGCTGACAGTGCAGTGCTCTCTCAATACTGGCCGTCTGACAGTGCAGCATCCGCTCAAAAGCACTCACCCTTGGATAGTGGGCACTCCCTCAATCGGGCAGCTGTTCTTCAATTACCGAGCTCTTATCATTCAGTTGAGGATTAAGAGATGAGGGAGATTGCTCCACTTTTGTCCTGCCACATACATAACTTTCAAATTGAATGGCTGTAACAACAAACCCCATCTAAACAGTCTGGAATATTTGTCCTTAAATTTCTCCGCAAATGTCAATGGGTTATGATCAGTGTATATGATTGTCTCAGGCCATTCATGCTGAATATGCAGATTGTCCTGGGGTGATTTTCCTGTAAATGTATAATTGCTGACATTGTGTGTGTTTCTGTATTTCAGATGTACCAGTGCCTGCTTCATATATTGTGAGTTTCAAGATTTAGCTTTCTTTATTGGTGATGCAAATTTGTTTGTTTTGACTGTATTATGGACTAGGCTACAACCATTCAAAACATTTCAAGAAAGTAGCCCAGACTCTAGCTTTGCTAGTTGTTTTAAGCAGGTGTAATGCAGATTTTTCAGGGTATGCAGTTGGTCAACCCACATAGTTTTAAACAAAACAATATCCAAAGACGGCTTAATTTTAAAACCCTTTAGTCCTAAACTGTTAATACTCTGTAACACACACATGCATGCATTACATTGACAATAAACATGCAAACACACACAACTGCATTCTGTTTTAGTCTGTTTTACTCCTGCCACTGAACGCCTCCCTTTCTCATTCAAGTTTCGACAATGCATCGTTAATCACATTTTCTCATCCTGCCACATGCAGAATTTTCAAATTGAATGGCTGTAACAACAAACCCCATCTAAACAGTCGGGAATATCTGTCCTTAAATTTCTCCGCAAATGTCAATGGGTTATGATCAGCGTATATGATTTTCTCAGATACATTATTGGTAACATAAACATTGAAATGTTATAATGCCAACACTAAGCTCAAAGTCTCTTTCTCAACCTTTGAATATTTCTGCTGATGAATGTTCAGTTTCCTGGAGAAATACCCAATAGGTCTTTCTATCTTCTTGTCGTCTTCCTGCAACAGCACAGCACCGATACCTGTATCACTTGCATGAGATAGCCACCTTGAGTGGCTTTGCGTAATTAGATATGGCTAATACTGGGACAATGGTTAACACAGCTTTCAAATGCCTTTCGACAGTCCGCTGAAATTTGGCTGAAATTTCTTGCCTTTCATTAACAATTCTGTGAGTGGAGCAGCCACACTGCTAAAATTTGGTACGAATTTTTGATAAAATCCACTCAATCCCAGGAATTGTAGTACTGCTGTTTTTGTCAGTGGTCTGGGAAACTCCCCAAATATCTTTGTTTTTGCATCCTGGGTGGCCATTTGTCCATGTCCAATAATATGTTCCAGGAAGGTGACTTGGGCTTTGGCAAGTTCACTTTTAGCAAGGTTTATCATCAAGCCTGCCTTCTGAAATCATTCAAGTAAGTCTGATAAATGTTGCAAATGTTCCTTCCATGTGTGACTAAAAATCACCAGGTCATCTATATATATATATATATATACAACAGAATTGGGTAATCCGGCAATGACCTTATTGATTAGTCTCTGACATGTGGCCGGCACATTTTTCATACCAAATGGCATGACTTTAAACTGATGCAGTCCATTCGGTGTTACAAAACCCAAAATTGTCTTCAAGCTTTCTGACAAATGTACCTGTGAGTATCCTCTGAGAAAGTCCAACTTAGAAATATAAGTAGATTGTCCAACCTTTTCAACACAGTCTTCCAAACATGGAATCGGATATGTATCAGTCTTTGCAACTGCTTTGACTTTACGATAGTCCACACATACCATCTGGTTTGGCACCATTACTATGGGTGAGCTCTAGTCACTGTAACTCACTTTGATTGTATCGTCTTGGAGCATGCGTTCAATCTCCTTTTGATCCTGTGCCAACTTTGGAGGGTTTTATCTAAAAGACTATTGCTTTATTGGAACAGCATCTCCTATATCTACATCATGCATAATTAGGTTAGTACTTCCAAGCTTATTTCCACATAACTCTTTCAGGTCATTTCAATTTTCCTCTGGAAGGTAACTCAATAATTTATCCCAATTTTTGACAAATTCCTCATTGTCCAATTTAATTTGAAGATTGTCCAATTCAGAATCCTCTGAACTTGGTTCTTCCCACTGTGCTGTAACCAATGACACACTCTCCTCCTGCTTTCCTTCTCTGCCAAAATATCTTTCAAGCATATTCGCATGACACAGTCTGTGATATTTCTTTCTGTCTGGAGTCCTTATCAAATAGTTCACCTCACCTAATTTCCTATCGACTTAATAAGGTCCACTAAACCTTGCTTTTAAAGGTTCACCTATCATTGGAAATAACACTAACACCTAATCTCAGATCGCAAAGTTGCGAGTCTTTGATTTCTCAACTGCTTCCTGTTTCATTGTAAGCTGTGATATTTTTAAATGCTGTCTAGCCAACTCCCCTGCTCTATTTAATTGTTCCTGAAAATTTGACACGTAGTTCAAATATGCGATCTCTGAATTCTGACTTACAAATTTCTCCTTAGTCAATTTTAACGGTCCTCTCACTTCATGCCCAAAAACTAATTCAAATGGACTGAATTTGTTTGATTCATTTGGTGCATCTCTGATCACAAGAAGCACAGATGAAATTCCCTTATCCCAGTCAGCTAGATAGTCTTGATTATAAGCCCTCATCGTGGTCTTTAATGTCTTTAATGGTCTTTAACGTCCAATGCCACCTTTCTAGCACTCCCTGTGATCCTGGATGGTTCACAATAGATTTGAATTATTTTATTCCTAAATTGTCCGTAACTTCCTTGAATACTTTTGATGTAAAGTTTGACTTTTGATCTGATTGTATCTCTGTGTGTAGTCCATATATAGTGAAATATTTGGGTAATTCCTCTACGATCCTTTTAGCTGTGATATTGCGTTATGGAACAGCCTCTGGAAATCTAGTGCACACATCCATTATTAATTACAAATACTGATTCCCACTTGTTTTAGGTAGTGGTCTGATGCAATCAATTAAGACTCTTGTAAAAGGTTCCTCAAATGCAGGAATAGGTATTAAAGGTGCGGCTTTTATTACTGCCTGCGGTATTCCAATTACCTGACATGTATGATATGTCTGGCAAAATTCAGCTACAGCTGAAAATGTGTTGCTGGAAAAGCGCAGCAGGTCAGGCAGCATCCAAGGAGCAGGAGAATCAATGTTTCGGGCATGAGCCCTTCTTCAGGAATATCAGGAACATCAGGAAAATTCAGCTACATCCTTGTGCAGTTCAGGCCAGTAAAAATGTTTTTGAATTTTAGCTTGAGTTTTTCACACTCCTAAATGACCTCCTAGCAGTAGCTCACATGCCACACACATCTCCTTTCTATAACCCACTGGCAATGCAACTTGATGAAATTCTGCCCATTTGTCATCTGCCTGAATATGTGATGGTCTCCATTTCCTCATTAAAACATCATTTTGAAGATAATAACTTTCAGGGATACATTTGGATTCTTTTTCTGTGTACGCTGTTTGACACAGTTGCTTTAAATTTTAATCTTTCTGTTGTAGCTGTAATTTATCTGAGCTAAAGATGTCTGCTGTGTCAGCTATCTATTCCTGCTTTGTCTCCACCATTCGATCAAACAGGGTCTCTGGTAATTCCACTTCAATTTTCTTATCTGTACTCTTTGATCTCTTCTGTTTCAACTGGCGACTTTGTGACCTCGTTACCACACAGTCAGGAAAAATCCCAGGATGTGTGTCCTGCAATAGTTCAGTTGCCTGAGTTTCCGCTAGCGTTTCGAACGCAGTAGGCAGCACTCCTACCTGTGAACCAACTATATCATTAGTAAGGACAAATTGTATTTTTGGAGCTGAGAGTTTGTCTAGTATTCCTCTGAAAAATTCTCCACTCTTCACTGGAAACTTTAACCTCACTTTACATAATTTACCAGAGCGGCGAGGAGAGAAGGAGAGGTGAAGCGAGGGCTGCCGGGAAGGGTGAGTTTTCCCGCATTAAAAGGAACTTACCTCGGGAGTCAGGCTTTCATTTGCTGAGAGGTGCAAGGGAGGAGCGAAGGACTTCTGGGAAGTCATATATTTGTGTGGTTGTGTTGTCCAAAACACTACTCGGGTAGTGTCTCCCACCCATCCTCCTCCTCGAACCAAAAAAAAAGGTTCTGTGCGCCAGTTTGGTAACGAGTTTATTTTTTATTCCTTATTTTTTCAACAGTCTCTTTGGGAATTTAGAATAGCGGGAATGGAGGTTAGGGCAGTTGAATGTTCCTCCTGCAGAATGTGGGAGGTAAGGGTCACCACTAGTGACCCTGCTGACTACATCTGCAGGAAGTGCACCCAACTCCAGCTCCTCGAAAACCACATTAGGGAACTGGAGCCGGAGCTGGATGAACTTCGGATCATTCGGGAGGTAGAGGGAGTTATTGAGAGGAGTTACAGGGAGGTAGGCACTCCTCAGGTACAAGAAAAAGGCAGATGGGTTACAGTCAGGAGATGGAAAGGGAACCGGCAGGCAGTGCAGGGGTCCCCTGTGGCCATTCCCCTCAACAATAAGTATACCGTTTTGGATACTGTTGGGGGGAACGACGTACCGGGGAAAGCAGTGGGGCACAGGACTCTGGTACAGAGTCTGTCCCTGCTGCTCAGAAGGGAAAGGGGAAGAGGACCACAGCAGCTGTCATTGGGGACTCCATAGTTAGGGGTACAGATAGGAGATTCTGTGGGGACGAGACAGACTCACAGTTGGTATGTTGCCTCCCAGGTGCCAGGGTTCGTGATGTCTCTGATCGTGTTTTTGGGATCCTTAAGGGGGAGAGGAAGCAGCCCCAAGTCGTGGTCCACATAGGCACCAACAACATAGGTAGGAAGAGAGATGGGGATTTAAGGCAGCAATTCAGGGAGCTAGGATGAAATCTTAGAGCTAGGACGAACAGAGTTGTTGTCTCTGGTTTGTTGCCCGTGCCATGTGCTAGTGAGGTAAGGAACAGGGAGAGAGAGGAGTTGAACATGTGGCTACAGGGATGGTGCAGGAGGGTGGGTTTTGGATTCTTCGATAATTGGGGCTTTTTCGATAATTGGGTAGGTGGGACTGCTACAAGCAGGATTGTCTTCATCTGAACCAGAGGAGTACCAAAATCATTGGGGGGGGACATTCGCTAAGGCTATTGGGGTGGGTTTAAACTAATCCAGCAGGGGGATGGGAACCAAAATTGTAGTTCAAGTATAGAAAAGGTTGAGAGTAGGGAGGTCCAAAATCAAGTTTCAGGGACGCAAGATGGCACCAGCAAGCAAGAAGTTGCTTTGAAGTGTGTCTACTTCAACGCCAGGAGCATCCAGAATAAGGTGGGTGAACTTGCAGTGTGGGTTGGTACCTGGGACTTCGATGTTGTGACCATTTCTGAGACATGGATAGAGCAGGGACAGGAATGGTGTTGCAGGTTCCAGGATTTAGATGTTTCAGGAAGAACAGAGAAGATGGTAAAATTGGGGGAGGTGTGGCATTGTTGGTCAAGGACAGTATTACAGTTGCAGAAAGGATGTTTAGGGTCTCGTCAATTGAGGTAGTATGGGCTGAGGTTAGAAACAGGAAAGGAGAGGTCACCCTGTTGGGAGTTTTCTATAGGCCTCCGAATAGTTCCAGAGATGTGGAGGAAAGGATCGCAAAGGTGATTCTCGATAGGAGTGAGAGAGACGGGGTAGTTGTCATGGGGGACTTCAACTTTCCAAATATTGACTGGGAACACTACAGTACAAGTACTATAGATGGGTCAGTTTTTGTCCAGTGTGTGCAGGAGAGCTGCCTGCCCCTTGTTGGCCAGTATGTAGACTGGCCAACAAGGGGCGAAGCCACATTAGATTTGGTACTGGGTAAAGAGCCCAGCCAGGTGTTAGACTTGGAAGTAGGTGAGCACTTTGGTGATAGCGATCACAATTCTGTTATGTTTACTTTAGTGATAGAAAGGGATAGGTGTATACCACTGGGCAAGAGTTCCAGCTGGGGGAAAGGCAATTATCATGCAATTAGGCAAGATTTAGGAAACATAGGATGGGGAAGGAAACTGCAGGGGTTGGGCACATTAGAAATGTGGAGCTTATTCAAGGAAAAGCTCCTGTGTGTCCTAGATAAGTATGTACCTGTCAGGCAGGGAGGAAGCTGTAGAGTGCGGGAGCCGTGGTTTATGAAGGAAGTAGAATTTTTGGTCAAGAGGAAGAAGAAGGCTTATGTTATGATGAGATGTGAAGGCTCAGTTAGGGCGCTTGAGGGTTACAAGGTAGCCAGGAAAGACCTAAAGAGAGAGCTCAGAAGAGCCAGGAGGAGACATGAGAAGTTGTTGGTGGATAGGATAAGGGTAAACCCTAAGGCTTTCTAAAGGTGTTTAAGGAATAAAAGAATGATGAGAGTAAGATTAGGGCCAATCAAGGATAGTAGTGGGAAGTTGTGTGTGGAGTCAGAGGAGATAGGGGAAGCACTAAATGAATATTTTTCGACAGTATTCACTCTAGAAAACGACAATGTTGTCAAGGAGATTACTGAGATACAGGCTACTAGACTGGGGGTGGGATTGAGATTCACAAGGAAGAGGTATTAGAAATCCTGCAGAGTGTAAAAATAGATAAGTCCCTTGGGTCGGATGGAATTTATCCTAGGATCCTCTGGAAAGCCAGGGAGGAGATTGCCGAGCCTTTGGCATTGATCTTTAAATCGTCATTGTCTACAGGAATAGTGCCAGAAGACTGGAGGATAGCAAATGTGGTTCCCCTGTTCAAGGAGAGGAGTAGAGACAACCCAGGTAATTATAGACCAGTGAGTCTTACTTCAGTTGTTGGCAAAGTGTTGGAAAAGGTTATAAGAGATAGGATTTATGATCATCTAGAAAAGAATAATTTGATTACGGATAGTCAGTATGGTTTTTGAAGGGTAGGTCGTGCCTCACAAACCTTATTGAGTTATTTGAGAAGGTGACCAAAGAGGTAGATGAGAGTAAACCAGTTGATGTGGTGTATACGGATTTCAGCAAGGCGTTCGATAAGGTTCCCCACAGTAGGCTATTGTACAAAATGCGGAAGAATGGGATTGTGGGAGATATAGCAGTTTGGATCAGTAATTGGCTTGCTGAAAGAAGACAGAGGGTGGTGGTTGATAGGAAATGTTCATCCTGAAGTCCAGTTACTAGTGGTGTACCACAAGGGTTGGTGTTGGGTCCACTGCTGTTCATCATTTTTATAAATGACCTGGATGAGGGCGTAGAAGGATGGGTTAGTAAATTTGCAGATGACACTAAGGTTGGTGGAGTTGTGGATAGTGATGAAGGATGTTGTAGGTTACAGAGAGACATAGATAAGCTGTAAAGCTGGGCTGAGAGGTGGCAAATGGAGTTTAATGCAGACAAGTGTGAGGTGATTCACTTCGGTTGGAGTAACTGGAATGCAAAGTACTGGGCCAATGGTAAGATTCTTGGTAGTGTAGATGAGCAGAGAGATCTCGGTGTCCATGTACACAGATCCTTGAAAGTTGCCACCCAGGTTGACAGGGTTGTTAAGAAGGCATACAGTGTTTTAGCTTTTATTATTAGAGGGATTGAGTTCTGGAACCATGAGGTTATGCTGCAGCTGTACAAAACTCTGGTGCGGCCGCACTTGGAGTATTGTGTAGAGTTCTGGTCACCGCATTATAAGAAGGATGTGGAAACTTTGGAAAGGGTGCAGAGGAGATTTACTAGGATGTTGCCTGGTATGGAGGGAAGGTCTTATGAGGAAAGGCTGAGGGACTTGAGGCTGTTTTCGTTAGAGAGAAGAAGGTTGAGAGGTGACTTAATAGAGACATGTAAGATAATCAGAGGGTTAGATAGTGTGGACAGGGAGAGCCTTTTTCCAAGTGTGGTGACGGTGAGCACAAAGGGGCATAGCTTTAAATTGAGGGGTGATAGATATAGGACAGATGTCAGAGGTAGTCTCTTTACTCAGAGAGTAGTAAGGATATGGAATGCTTTGCCTGCAACGGTAGTAGATTCGCCAACTTTAAGTACATTTAAGTCGTCATTGGACAAGCATATGGACGTACATGGAATAGTGTAGGTTAGATGGGCTGCAGATTGGTATGACAGGTCGGCGCAACATTGAGGGCCAAAGGGCCTGTACTGTGCTGTAATGTTCTATGTTCTATAATTGAGCGCTTCTTGTCTCACCATGAATTCCCGTTACTCATACATTTTCTGGCAATAGTCCTTCAGAGATATATATCTCCTCATATTTCAACATCAGAGATTGAGAGTATCCTGTATCTCTTAATATTGTAACCTCTTTACCTGCTGCTCCTGGCTTATGCGAGTAAACTTTACCTTTGCATGTGTATGGTTTAAGAAGATCTGGCACTTCTTCCTTAACCAACCTCTGACCAGCTTGTACATTCTGGTGCAGATTTCTAGCCTCCACTGTGCTTTCTGTTACCATTGTAACAAAACTCACTGACTATTTCCTGTCTTCCTACATCTGGCTTCTTCTAACTCACCAACACTGTGATTTCATGTGGTCCACTTTATTGCAGTGAAAACACCAGAGCTTTTTAACTTCTCTTTCCCCTTTAAGAGTTATCCTTATGATCTTCACCAAGATCTACCTCTCCCTTTCCATGTGAGGATTCCTCTTTTCCCCAGATTCTATCCCTCACGGATTGAAACTGATTTTGGAAGCCAAACTTTGATTTATGGACCAACTCATAATCTTCAGCCATTTCAGCTGCTAATCTTGCCATTTTAACTCTCTGTTCTTCAACATGACTTCTCACTAGTTCAGGCAGTGAATTTTTGAACTCCTCCAAAATAAAAGGCTCTCTAAGAGTATCACAAGTTTGCTGTATTTTTAATGCCCTTACCCATCTATCAAAAGTACTTTGTTTGATTATTTCAAACTTAATGTAAGTTTGACCAGGGTTCCTCCTTAGATTCCTGAAATATTGTCTGTAGGTTCCTGACACAAGCTCATATGCACTTACGATGGCTTTCTTCACCTTCTCATATGCCCCGGGTACCTCCTCTGATAGTGATCCAAATACCTCACTAGCTCTACCTACATGTTTTGTTTGGTTCAGCAAAATCCACATGGTCACTGGCCACTGCCTTTGTTTAGCCACCCTTACAAATGAGATGAAAAAGGCTTCCACATCCTTCTCATCAAATTTAGACAAAGCTTGAACATATTTAAACTTTCTCACCAGGCTTTTGGCTACCGTGAGTTTGTTCATCCTCACTCTCTTCCTCACTGAACTTACCTTCAGCCTTCATCTCCATCCTTTTAAGCTGACTTTCCTGTCTAAGTGCCAATTTCTGAAGTTCAAACTCCCTCTATTTCTTCCTTTACTCACTCTCCTTTTCTCTCTCTTCTCTCTTTCTCCCTCTCCCTCTCTTTCTTTTTCTTTTTGTTCTGCTAAAGTGATTCATTCTTTTTCTCTTTCCTCTGCTTTTAATCACAATTCCTTGGGGTTTTTTTTTTGCCTCTAACTCAATCTGCTTTTTTTCAATTGCATTTTAGCCATCTCTAAAGATTCTGATGGTATTTCCAGCAAATTCTCCTTTCCTTATGGAAGGAGGCAGCTCCAGCTCCAGATTGTCTGCTAATTCCAGCAGTTTGCACCTTAATCACCATTTGTAAAACCCGTAAAGTCACTTCTTCCACCCCCTGAAAACTCTTGGTGACTGAAGGAGCCATTGCTATCCCAAGCAATGGTTAAACCAACCGATTTCAACACCAGAACAAAAGACACTAACACCTACCACTCACTGCCTTCGAGTCCAACAACCTGAATCCCAAATCGGAACCGTAGAGCAAATCCCACAAAGATCCCCCAGTCTGTTATGGACCAGGCCAGATCCCCTCAAAACATTTCAAGACAGTAGCCCACACCCTAAATTTGCTAGTTGTTTTAAGCAAGTGTAACACGGATATTCCGGGAGAGATGTCACTGGTCAATCCACTTAGTTTTAAACAAAACAGAATTTATTTCCAAGATTACCAAGTGAAACACAAACAGAAAAGAACATAATACTGAATAACTTAACCGATCCAAAAACCCAACAGATCATCCCAACTTAATGATGCTGTTCAAAATACTTGGAACAATCCCCATAAACACCCCTTGGGACAAAAGGTAACATCAAACACAGGGTGTTACAAGAGAGATGTCACAGAGAGAGGAGGATCAGCGTGGGCCTGCTTCTTTGGATCCAGCAGCTTTACAACTGCTTGACTGCTTTCAGTGACTAGCTAGACCAAATCAAACAGAGAAAAGGGAGAACTGGCCACTCTCCTTTCATTGTACAAATGTTTTTATACATTTGAAACCCCTTTTTCCTGAGGCAGTATCTGTCAGCTATAATCAAATTAATCCTAAAACCCATCCAAGCCCAGACTTTTCGGAGTCTGTATCTTTTACAATCTCTCTGAAAAATAAACCAAGGACACCATAACCTTGTTAAAGAAACAGCATCATCACAACTGTTAATAAAATGTATACATTCAATCTCTTATAGCTGAAGTGTTCCCAGTTCCCAACACACGAACATTGCAATGAGGATTCTGAATTTATTTGTGGCACAGATGGACAGGATTATGGAAATGCTTGCATCCTTTGTGAATATAACAGGTAATGAATGTAAAGAAAAGACCAGATGTGATTCCTTTTGTTGTAAAATTTAAGAACTAATTGTTAAACTTGGAATGAACCACAGTTTGACTACACATGGAGTTACTATAAACAGTTCTGGATTTTGAGAATTGTTACAGTGTGACGAGAGGAAAGTGCTGGTAATCAAACTGCACAATTCACCAGTCAGAACATTCATGTAAATGTATTGATTCAATCACCGACTTAGCTAATTGCTCCCCATTGCTACAGGTATTCCTGAATAATGGTGACTTTCATCAGATTTACTTAGTGAACTCGAAATAATCCATTGATTATGAAACAAAACCTATTTTTAAAAACAAGTGTTTAAACTGGTTAGCACTAAGCTATAGTCCAGAATTAGAATGATATCATTGTTTAATTCCAAACTAAGCATACTCACACAATACAAAAGACAACGCAAATCTACAGAGATGATGGTTAAAAAGGTCCGGGAAAGAAAATGCCCTTTTTTGCCTATGGTCTGAAAATAAAAGATAGAATTGGATAAATTCTCACAGCCCAGTGTGTTTCTTGTTGATGGAGTCGAATTGGTAACAGTCTGATGGAAGACGTCCCAAATAAGCTTTGGCTTATTCATTATCTTGACTAGTTTGTACAGCTTCTCAGGCTGTACAAACTAGTCAAGATAATGAGAAATAGAAATTTTATTGAGTTCCCAAAAGCTTCAACCAGTAAGACGATGAGACCAGAAGACCATAAGACACCAGAACAGAAATTAGGCCATTCAGCCCCTCAAGTCTGCTCCGGCATTCAATCATGGCTGATACGTTTCTCAATCCCATTCGCCCACTTTCTCCCCTTAACCTTTGATCCCCATGACAATCGAGAACTTATCTATCTCTGACTTAAATATAGCTGAAAATGTGTCGTTTCTCCTCTTAAATATACTTAAATATACTCAATGACCTGGCCTCCACAGCCTTCTATGGCAATGAATTCCATAGATTCATAATGCTCTGGCTGAAGAAATTTCTCCCCATCTCTGTTCTAAAGGGTCTACCCTTTACTTTAAAGCTGTACCCTTGGGTAAGAGTCTTTGCTGCAAATGAAAACACCTTCCCAATGTCCACTCTGTCCAGGTCATTCAGTATTCTGTAAGTTTCAATTAGACCCCCCCCAACCCCACCCCCAGGACAACTAGCCATTTGGATACAGAACTAGCTTGAAGGTAGAAGACGAGGGTGGTGGTGGAGGGTTGTTTTTCAGACTGGAGGCCTGTGACCAGTGGAGTGCCTCAAGGATCGGGGCGAGGTCCACTACTTTTTGTCATTTATATAAATGAATTGGATGTGAATATAGGAGGTATAGTTGGTAAGTTTGCAGATGACACCAAAGTTGGAGGTGTAGTGGACAGCGAGAAAGGTTACCTCAGAGTACAATGGGATTTTGATCAGATGGGCAAATGGGCTGAGGAGTGGCAAATGGAATTTGATTTAGAAAAATGCGAGGTGCTGCAGTTTGGAAAAGGAAATCAGAGCAGGGCTTATACAGTTAATGATGAAGTCCTGGGGAGTGTTGCTGAACAAAGAGATGTCGGAGTGCAGGTTCATTGTTCCTTGAAAGTAGAGATGCAAGTAGATAGGATAGTGAAGAAAGCATTCGGTATGCTTTCCTTTATTGGTCAGAGCAGTGAGTATAGGAGTTGGGAGGTCATGTTGTGGACATACAGGACATTGGTTAGGCCACTTTTGGAGCAGTGCATGCAGTTCTGGTCTCCTTCCTATCGGAAAGAAGTTGTGAAACGTGAAAGGGTTCAGAAAAGATTTACAAGGATGTTGCCAGGGTTGGAAGATTTGAGCTATAGGGAGAGGCTGAATAGGCTGGGACTGTTTACTCTGGAATGTCGGAGGCTGAGGGGTGACCTTATAGAGGTTTACAAAATTATGAGGGGCATGGAGAGTATAAATAGGCAAGGTCTTTTCCCTGGGGTCGGGGAGTCCAGAACTAGAGGGCATAGATTTAGGGTGAGAGGTGAGACCACAAGCATGGGCCCATCAGTATCAAACCATTCTGAATAAATCCAATGGGAAAATTCAGAAGAAGCATCCTCCCTGCCCAGAGATTCTGTTGGGGGTGGGAGTGGGGGGGGAGGGGCAGTGCGCGAAATTTGGGACTCGCTCCCACAGGAAGAGGTCAAGGTGCGTCATGTTGACATGTGTAAGGGATAAACACCTGAGGGAGAAAGCTACAGATGGACAGGGTGAGATGGAGATGAAAGTTTGGGTGCAGAGGTGCAAGAAGTTAAAATTCTGAGTTGAAATTTGCGGTAAATATTCAAAAAGTGTAAGAGTGTTTGTGGGCAGCTGGTGGTAGTGACTGATTCCAACCTGAAGCCTTTGCCTGTCGATAAGGCTATGGTGTTCATCCTGTTGCCACTGTGCCAGTCCTGATACAGAATTAAAGACAGTGGGACTGCAGTCCCAGTGGAATCTGAAACAACACTTAGCTGGTTCCGTCAATACCAACTTGTGCCTTGGCATCAGATCACAAGCCCGGCTCTGATGTTTCCTGCTGACGGGCCCAAGGTGTGACTCTGACATTGGAAAATTCCTAGATATCTTCATATGGATGGGAGATGTTCGATGGCTTGATGGTTGTCTTTGTTTCCCCTTCAGGCTGCACAAGAAAGATGTTCGCGTCCAGCACCTCGGATTCTGCACATGTGCTCAAAAGGCAAGGAGGCAACCTGTTAATTAAACCAAGCTTTCACAAAGAGAAATCTCTCTCAGAATGGTTTCTCCTTGAATAAAGAAAGTGGACCATGAACTGTTTGTGGCATTTCCTTTGTCTGATAGGAATGTAACAGCAGGGGTAAGGTATTCGGTCCTTTGAACCCATTTCACGATTCAGTGAGATCATAGAAACAGAGAGACCTAGGGAACTGCAGGTACTTGGTTCCTTGAAAGTGACATCGCAGGTAGTCAGGCTGGTGAAGAAGGCATTTGGCATGTTTGCTTTTGTCAGTCAGAACACTAAGTACAGGAGTTGGGATGTCAAGTTCCACCTGTGCAGGACATTAGTGAGGCCACTTTTAGAGCACGACATACAATTCTGGTCACCCCGCTATAGGAAGGATGTTGTTAAACTTGAGAGGGTGCAAAACAGATATACAAGGATGTTACTAGGAGGGTTTAGATTATATGGAGAGACTGGATAGACTAGGACGGTTTTCACTGGAGTACAGGAGATTGAAGGGTGACCTTATAGAGGTTTATAAAGTCATGAGGGGTATAGATAAGGTTAATAGTAAATGTCTTTTGTCCAGGGTAGGAGTGTCCAAAACTAGAGGGCATGGGTTTAAGGGGAGAGGGGAAATATTTAAAAGGGACCTAAGGGGCAAACTTTTCACACAGAGGGTGGTGCATGTATGGAACAAGCTGTCAGAGGAAGTTGTCGAAGCTGGTACTATTACAGCATTTAAAAGGCGTCTGGAAGGGTATATGAATAGGAAGGGTTTAGAAGAATATGGGCAAAATGCTGGCAAATGGGACTAGATTAATTTAGGATATCTGGTCAGTGTGGACGATTTAGACCGAAGGGTCTGTTTATATGCTGTATGACTCTATGGCTGATCAGGCCACGCTCTGTGCTCTACTTTCCTACAGTCCAGTTGCTCCATTCCAATCTCAGACTGTGTTGGACAGATTGTGTTAGCAGCAGTTTCCAGGTACATTCCCAATGGAGCAACAATCACCAACCTGCCATCACATCCAATACGTCCCTCAATCAAACCTTCTTCCACCAGCAGGAGCCAATAGGGCTCCCCCTGTAACTGGAGCCCTGGTAGGGCTAACCCTCCACCTCACACTTGTCCACAGTGAAATTCATCTGCCACTTCTCTGCCCAGTCCACCAACTTGTTTTTGCCCTTGCAAATTTCTACAACCACCTCACGGGTTACAACTCTCCCAGATTTTATACAAACTTTGACATTGTCTCCTGCACATCGACATCGAGATCATTGACGTATTTCAGGAAAAGCAAGGGCTGTAAAACTATTCCTTTGGGAACTCCACTACAAACCTTCCCCTGGCCCGAAAAATATCCACTGACCATTACTCTCTCTGTTTTTGTATCCTTCGGATAACTTTGAAGGTATGTTGTTTCTGTCCCCACTTTTTCATACTTTCTTACTGTATTAACCACCTGAAAATCAGCGCATATCAGATCAACAGCATTACTCTCATCAACCCTCTGTGTTACCTCAACAAAAATCCCCAACTAATTAGTTAAACGCATTTTTCCCATAGAAAATCTGTGCTGGTTCTCCTTGATGTTCATTTGTCCATGTGACTATTCTTGCATTCAGAATTATTGGTTTGAAAATGAAATCTGCCTTCACGACCACATTTCCCTTTCTCCCTGTGTGGTTGGTACTCCCTACAAAGATGTCCTTCAGCAACTCCATCACATCTTTGACCCTTGGCACCAGGGAGGCTACACACCATCCTGGTGTCATGTTTACTACCACAGAAACCCCTGTCTATGGAATTCCCAGTCCATGGAATCCACTGTCTATGGAATCCCTGGTCACTTTTGCCCTTCTGTTCCTTTATCTCTCCCCAGCTCCTGCACAGTGGAGACAATCTTGATGCCATGAGCTTGTTTCTATAGAATCCATAGAATGTCCCAATTCATTTGGCCCCGCAGCTCCACATCAACCCATTGGACAATATCCCACCCAGACCCATCCCCCTACCCTTTCCCTGTACCTCTACATTTTCCATGGCTAATGCACCTAACCTACACATCCCTGGACACAGGCTATTAGATTAGATGGGATTGAGGTTCATAAGGAGGAGGTGTTAGCAATTTTGGAAAGTGTGAAAATAAATACATTCCCTGGGCCGGATGGAATTTACCCTAGGATTCTCTGGGAAGCCAGAGAGGAGATTGCCAAGCTTTTGGCTTTGATCTTTATGTTGTCACTGTCTACAGGAATAGTGCCAGAAGACTGAAAGATAGCAAATGTTGTTCCCTTGTTCAAGAAGGGAGTAGAGACAACCCTGGTAATTATAGACTTGTGAGCCTAATATGGTTATGGGTAAAGTGTTGGAAAGCATTATAAGAGACAGGATTTATAAGCATCTAGAAAGGAAAAATTTGATTAGGGATACTCAACACAGTTTTGTGAAGGGTAGGTCATGTCTCACAAACCTTATTGAGTTCTTTGAGAAGGTGACCAAACAGGTGGATGAGGATGTGGTGTATATGGATTTCAGTAAGGTGTTTGATAAGGTTCCCCACGGTAAGCTATTGCAGAAAATACGGAGGCATGGGATTGAGGGTGATTCAGCAGTTTGGTCAGAAATTGGCTTGCTGAAAGAAGACAGAGGGTGGTGGCTGATGGGAAATGTTCATCCTGGAGTCTAGTTACTAGTGGTGTACTACAAGGATCTGTTTTGGGGCCACTGCTGTTTGTCATTTTTATAAGTGACCTGGATGTGGGCGTAGGAGGATGGGTTAATAAATTTGCGGATGACACTAAGGTCAGTGGAGTTGTGGATAGTGCTGAAAGATGTTGCAGGTTACACTCACTGTTCCACTCACTCACTGACACACTCACACACTCTCTTACTCACTCCTTACACACACATTCACTCACTCTCACTCACTAACACTGACTCACTCACTGATCTACACACTCACTGATCCACTCACTCAATCAAATTCACACTCACTCACTGACTCACTCACTCACTCACTCTAATTCGCATTCACTCACTCACACACTCAAGCACATGCTCGCTCACTATAATTCACACCCACTCACTCATCCACTCACTAAGTCATACACTTCTTCACTTGCTGATTCATTTACTCACTGACTCACTCATACACTCACTCACTCACTCACCCTAATTTGCACTCATTCACACACTCGCTTACTCAGACTCAGTCACTCTAATTTGCACTCAGTCATCCACTTTCACACTCACTAAGTCACACTCACTCACTCACTGATCTACTCACACTCACTCACTCATCCACTCCCACACTCACTCACACTCACACTCACTCATTCAATCTAATTTGCACACACTCACACTGACTGACTCACTCTAATTCTCATCCAGTCACTCATTCACTCATCCACCCACTGACTCACTCACACACACACTCACTGATCCTCTCACTCACTGACTCACTCGCACAATCACTCATTCACATACTCAATCACTTATCCACTCACTCACTCTATTTCGCACTCACTCAGTCACACACTCTGTCACTCATTCACTCACTCATCCACTCTCACATTCATTCTAGTTCACACTCACACACACTCATTCACTTACTGATCCACTATCACACTCACTCACTCTAATTCGCACGTACTCACTCAAACTCACACACACACTCACTCACTCTCTTACTCAATCGCTCACTCACACATTCACTGACACACTGATCTACTCACCCACTCACTGAGTGATCCACTTACTCACTCCCTCACTCACTCACACTCACTCACTGAATCCAATTTGCACTCACTCACACTGACTGACTCATACACTCATTCTAATTCTCACCCAGTCACTCATTCACTCACTCACTCATCCAACCACTGACTCACTCACACACACACTCACTGATCCACTCACTCACTGACTCACTCGCACAATCACTCATTCACATACTCAATCACTTATCCACTCACTCACTCTATTTCGCACTCACTCAGTCACACACTCTGTCACTCATTCACTCACTCATCCACTCTCACATTCATTCTAGTTCACACTCACACACACTCATTCACTTACTGATCCACTATCACACTCACTCACTCTAATTCGCACGTACTCACTCAAACTCACACACACACTCACTCACTCTCTTACTCAATCGCTCACTCACACATTCACTGACACACTGATCTACTCACCCACTCACTGAGTGATCCACTTACTCACTCCCTCACTCACTCACACTCACTCACTGAATCCAATTTGCACTCACTCACACTGACTGACTCATACACTCATTCTAATTCTCACCCAGTCACTCATTCACTCACTCACTCATCCAACCACTGACTCACTCACACACACACTCACTGATCCACTCACTCACTGACTCACTCGCACAATCACTCATTCACATACTCAATCACTTATCCACACACTCACTCACTATTTCGCACTCACTCACTCAGTCACACACTTACTCTGTCACTCATTCACTCACTGATCTATCCTCACATTCACTCTAATTCACACTCACACTCACTCACTGATCCACTCTCACACTCACTCACTCTAATTCACACTCACTCAAACTCACACACACTCACTCTCACTCAATCACTCACTCACTCACACATTCACTGACTCACTGATCCACTCACTCATTCACTCACACTCTCATTCAATCTAATTCGCACTCACTCACTGACCCATTCACACATTCATGCACTCAGTCACACATTCACTCACTCACTCTAATTCGCACTTACTGATCTACTCACTCACTTTCTCACACTCACTCACTCACTCATCTACTCTTACACTCACTCACCTTCTCACTCACTCACACTCATTCACCAATTTGCTCTCACTCACTCAGTCACTCAGGCACACACTCATTCACTGATCCACTCACACACACTCACTCACTCCCTCACTCTCTCATCACTCACTCACACTCACTCACACACTCACTTACACACATGCTTACTCATTCACATACTCATACACTCACACTCACTCACTCTCTCAATTTGTCTCATTCTATCTCCACCTTGGCCCAGCTGTTTATCCATCTCTCCATCCATCGCATTTCACAATAATGCCACATCCCCGAGGGACCCAGTGTGTGGGCAATCATGGGGCAGCTTCGAACCACTTTCAGTGTTAATGGGAGAGGAGTAGGGCAACTCTCTCTGACCCGGAAAGAAAGTGGCCATAGTAACGAGAGAATTTCCTTGCTCTCTCTCATTAATTGGAACACTGCCTGGTTTCTCTGAAGGATATAAAATTAATTACTTGCAGCGTGGAGGACAGGACATGGCTGCAGGAATGTCATCAGTTGTAAAGTCAAGCTGCTAGACAGCATCTGGAATGCATGAGGATACTAAGGAGCTAAGTCTCTCTCAGTTAGAGAGTAGTTCTTTACCAAGTCATTATTTTACCCTGTGAGATTCCTCGCCCTCACAATCCACTTCGTCAATCGTTTAGACGTGACAGGACTCGTGTAGACTGTATTCTCTGAGGAGACAGCAGGTCACAGTTCAAATGTCTCTTCAGCTCAGCAGCTTCATTCCTGAGATATTCTCCAGCTGTGTGAGTAATCTGTCGCTAGGCATCAAACGTCCAGAATCTGTCCTTATGGTAACTTTATACAAAGTCAATTATTGCTCTTTGTCAAATTGCTTACATAATGAATATTTACAATATCATGAATGAATGGCCTGCTTTGCTATGAAAATGATCCTACATTTTCATAGAATCTCTACAGTGTGGAAACAGGCCAGCCAGCCCAGTGGGTCCATGCCAACCCTCTAAAGGGCATCCTACCCAAACCCATCCCACAATGCATTTTCTGTGGCCAATCCACCCTAGCCTGCAATCCCTGGACACTATGGGACAATTCCCATGGCCAATCCGCCCTAACCAACATATCCCTGGACACTATGGGACAATTTCCCATGGCCAATCCACCCTAACCTGCACTTCCCTGGACACTATAGGACAATTTCCAATGGGCAATCCACCCTAACCTGCACATCCCCGGACACTATGGGACAGTTCCCATGGCCAATCCATCTTAACCTGCACACCTTTGGACTGTGGGAGGAAACCCACACAGACAGGGGAAAATGTGCAAACTCCACACAGACAGTTGCCCAAGGCTGGAATCGAACCCGGGTCCATAGCGCTGTGAGGCAACAGTGCTAACCAGTGATTACCTTGTTGTTGACCTGTTGTCTGCTAAAGTTACATTCTTTATAATAAATTGTGAATTTTTGTTTAAGTTATAAACTTGATGTCAAGATCTGTTATTTGTAAATTCTGGTTAAGAACAATTGAGCAATTTTGAGGGTCATGGAATGGTTTTATTTCATAGTGCTGTGAATCTAGAGATAGTCAGGCTGATTTGGTTTAGCTTGCTGTCTAACACTATTGAGAACTTATTCCTCCAAATCAACAGCCCCTGGGGCCTCTGCTGGGGACCCTTTCATCTCCTGACAGTCTCAGGTTCCCCCAGGAAATGCTGGGAAGCAAAAAGGTCGAAGACTGATGAGTAAAGAAGGCTCTGCTCTGAGTCAGAGAGGTGCAGACTAAAACAAGATCCTGCTAGGTTCAGCTGTCTGATATACTACAAGTGTGGCATCTCTCTGATTGACTGACACAATCTCTCATCATCTACAGACTCAGGACAAATCTCTACAACTGCTCACATCCTGACAACTGCCTCACCTCCCTGATCTTGGACTCACTGGCGATTGATTCTGAATTGTGGAAGGCCTTTGATTTTTATGTGTTTAGGCAGCACATATCTCATTTCAGCTCAGACTGGGGTTGTTTAGTGAAAGCTAGCCATCTGGAAGTGGGGAATATAAGAACTGTATTGTGAAAAGCCTAGCTTTTACCTGCCACTTGCTGTTAAGGTTCAGCAAGCCACACTTTTAAAAAGCTTTGAAGCAACACTTCAGTCACTCGTTCATTGCAATCCAGGCAATTTCCAAGCAAATAGCTGTTGACAATCACACAGGAACAGGATGTCTCGTGATATAAATACTTGCAGTGTCAAACCAGTGAACTCACTTCCAGCAATCTCACAATGAAGATGAATCGATTGTTTCTCATCACTACCTCACTGCTTTTTATAGCGGCTGGTGGGTAAGGTTCATCTCTCTGATGGTCTGATACTTGCAACTGAATGGGAGAGAGTGCTTCCTGATTACTGAAGTGGTCTTTGCAACTGGAAACATGCCAAAGTGACAAACATCTGAGCATTTACCGTGATGCTGTGTAAGAGATGGTGACTGCAGCTATCACTATGAACAAGAAACTCTGCTTTATCCTGGGACCACTAAACAAACCAATTCCCATTGTGAACGTGAGCTATGAGAATTGGGGCATTTTTAAGGGGTGATTCTGTCTTAGTTGTTAATTGAGACATTATCAGTCCCTGTATTGCAGATTATTTACCTGTGCTTGTGTTAATCTTTGGTGAGAATCCTCACTCCACTTCCAAACGTCTTCCTGCTTGTTAAGCAAATGTTTCAAGTGAACTTTGAGAAACTGTGCCCTATGTTACTAACTTTTTCCAATTTTTTGTTTCAGACCAGCCAGGAGCAGGTATTGAGGTAAGATCTTCAGAAAGGCAGTTTCTGCATGTTGGGGAATGTATGTTTTGTTTTAAATGTTGTTACTAGTTGCTATCGTGTTAATTCTGGAATAATTTCTTGCAGTTAAAATGTGATGATTATCCGAAAATCCCAGACTGTCCATCACGCTACATTCCCCTCTGTGGAACAAATGGCAAGGATTATCTAAACCCCTGCTATTTGTGTCGCCACAACAAGTGGGTAATCTTTATAAAGTTTCTTGTTCAGTAATTCAACACCTCTGCAAAATCTCACATTGCAAATGAGGATGGAAATAAATTGGAATTTATAGATTCTCTGAGTGATCTGTGCGTTTCAAGAACAGTGTCTTAGTGCCAGTCCTTTGTATGATTTTCTGAATGTCTGCAGAAAGTGCTGGAGAAACTCAGCAGGACTGGCTGCATCTGTGGAGAGAGAAACAGGGTTAATGTATTGAGTCAATATGACACTTCTCTGTAAAATCAAAAGTCCTATTGAAGTTGAATCATTAACTCTGCTTCTGTCCCTACAGAGGCTGCCTTACCTGTGGTGCATCTCTAATACTTTCTGTTTACATTTCAGATTTTAAATGCTGAATATCTTGTAGCTCAATAGAGTTGGGGAGGAGGAGGCACGAGGGGTTAATTGTGTTTAAAAAGTGGACATGAGGGCCAGGTATTAGTTATAGCAAAGTGGTTGTGGGTGAATGGCCTTCCTATTACATTTTCATTGTCACTGTTCATTCCGCTTCCAGGAGAACCGGAGAGAATGTTGCAATCTTACATGAAGGATTCTGTACCTGTCACGACATGAAACTCAGTTAAACTTGAGTTCCAGCTCAAATGGAAAGACAATATTACTGAATCTGTGTGTGCGTTGGATTACAGTGCCAGTAAAAAGACCAACCCAATGTATGCCTTGGTGTTTTCCTTGTGAACTCATTCTTGAGACAGTGGAAAGGGAGGATGAGAGGTTCACAGATAGTTCTGCATTTACAGTCACCTGCCACATCCATCATCAGCAGATGATTTGATCAGAGTCAGGTAACCACTGCTACATGGTCTATTACACGGTCTGAGTGTGTTGGTGACACCCCAGTGGGTAGCACTTCCCACAATACACGAATGTCACTGGGTTAGTATTACACCCAGACCATTACTCCAGGGACAAATGGTTCAAATCCCGCAACAGCACATGTTGGAATCAAAATTCTATTACAAACCCAGGATTTGGAAATGACGGTCAGTGATGGTGACCATGACAACCATCACTGATTACTGTCAAACCCATCTAGGTCACAAATGTCCATCAGGGATAGAAACCGCCACCCTCACCCATTCTGGCGTACATGTGACTGCAGACCCACAGTTTTGTGGTTGACTCTTATTTACCCTGAATTGGGGTAATTAGGGCTGGGGAATAAATGCTAACATTGCTAGTGACACCCACATGCTGTAAGACAATGAAGAAAGAAAAACATCCAAGTCCTAAACTTGGCCTGAATTTAATATTAAACAGACACGTCAGTGCAAAGGGAGCAGCACGTTATTGGAGGATCAACGCTAAAGGAATGCCAGACAGTCAGAGGGTCAGTGCTGAGGAAATAGGCACTGTCGGTCAGTGCTTAGGAAACACCGCACTGTCGCAAGGTCAGTGCTGAGGGAGCACCGGACTGTCAGAGAGACAGTGCTGAGGGAACGGACACTGTCGGAGGGTCAGTGCTGAGGGAGTGGGCACTGTTGGAGGGACAGTGCTGAGAGAGTGCCACACTGTCAAGGGGTCAGCGCTGAGGTAGCGCCACACTGTCAGAGGGTCAGCTTTGTGAGAGTGCCACACTGTTGGAGGGACAGTGCTGAGGGACCGGGCACTGTTGGAGGGACAGTGCTGAGAGAGTGCCACACTGTCAAGGGGTCAGCGCTGAGGTAGCGCCACACTGTCGGAGGGTCAACTTTGTGGGAGTGCCACACTGTCGGAGGGCCAGTGCTGAGGGACCGGGCACTGTCAGAGGGTCAGCACTGAGGGAGGGCTTTCAGTCAGGCATTTGATAAGGTTCCCCACGGTAGGCTATTGCACAAAATACAGAGGCATGGGATTGAGGGTGATTTAGTTGTTTGGATCAAACATTGGCCAACTGAAAGAAGACAGAGGGTGGTGGTTGATGGGAAATGTTCATCCTAGAGTTCAACTACTAGTGGTATACCACAAGGATCTGTTTTGGGGCCACTGCCGTTTGTCATTTTTATAAATGACCTGGATGAGGGCAAAGAAGGATGGGTTAGTAAATTTGCAGATGACACTAAGGTCGGTAGATTTGTGTATACTGACAAAGTATGTTGTAGGTTACAGGGGGACATAGAAAAGCTGCAGACCTGGCCTGAGAGGTGGCAAATGGAATTAAACGTGGGAAAATGAGAGGAGATTCACTCTGGAAGGAATAACAGGAATGCAGAGTACTGAGCTAATGGTAAGATTCTTGGTAGTGTAGATAAGCAGAGAGATCTCAGTGTCCAGGTCCATCAAACCAATTTTAAGGGCATTTAAATGGTCAATGGATAAGCATATGGACGAAAATGGAATAGTGTAGGTTCGATGGGCTTCAGATTGGTTTCACAGGTTGGCGCAACGCCGAGGTCCGTAGGGCCTGTACTGTGCTACAATGTTCTATGTTCTGTGTTCACTATCAGAGAGTCAGTGTTGAGGGAGTGAGCACTGTCAGAGAGTCAGTGTTGAGGGAGTGAGCACTGTCAGAGGGTCAGTGCTGTGGGGGTGGGCACTGTCAAGAGGGTCAGTGCTGTGGGGGTGGGCACTGTCGGAGGGTCAGCACTGAGGGAGTGCCGCACTGTCACAGGGTCAGTGTTGAATGGGTGAGCACTGTTGGGGGGTCAGTGCTAAGGGAGTGGGCACTGTCAGATGGTTGGTGCTGGGGGAGCAGACACTGTCAGAGGATCAGTGTTGAGGGAGTGAGCATTGTTAGAGGGTCAGTGCTGAGGGAGTGCCACACTGTCGGAGGGTCAGTGCTGTGGGAGTGCTGCATTGTCGGAAGATCAGCGCTGAGGAAACGCTGCACTGTTGGAGGGTCAGCGCTGAGGAAGTGCTGCACTGTCGGAGGATCAGTGCTGAGGGAGTGTCACACTGTTGGAGGGTCAGTGCTAATGGAGGGCTGCACTGTTGGAGGGTCAGTGCTGATGGAGGGCTGCACTGTCGGAGGGTCAGTGCTGAGGGAGTGCCGCACTGTCGGAGGGTCAGTGCTAATGGAGGGCTGCACTGTTGGAGGGTCAGCGCTGAGGGAGGGCTGCACTGTTAGAGGGTCAGTGCTGAGGGATCGCTGCACTGTGGGAGGGTCAGCGATGAGGGAGGGCTGCACTGTCAGAGGGTCAGAGCTGAGGGAGGGCTGCACTGTCAGAGGTGCTGCCTTTCTTTTGAGACATTAAACTGAGACCCCACCTAACCTCTCGGGGCAGGTGGAGGAGAGGGTGTGGTGGGGATGTGGGAGGCGGTGTGTATAAAAGATCCAATGGTCACTAATGCTCTCTGGGGTCCTGAGGCCAATATTTATCCCTCAAGTAACATCACTGTAAACAGATGATCTGGATCATTCTCAGATTACTGTGTGTGGGAGCTTGCTGTAAGTTTAGCTGCGCCATATGCTCTATTACCATAAACCATAAGAAATAAGAACAGGAGTAGTCTATTCATCCCTTCAAATTGTATCTCTTCCCTGATTACCCTTACTTGAGTGACCACATTTGAAGAATTTTTAATTGGTTGTAAAGCACTTTAAGACGTACATGGGCCATGAAAGGTGTTACCCAAATGCAGGCTTTCCTCCTACCTCCAAATAAGGGTCACAGCAGACATGATGCATTAACTATGCTTTCTCTCCTCAGGGTCTCCCTGGACCTGCTGAGTTTCTCCAGCATTCTGTGTATTAATTCTTGGAGGTTTGGTTTTGCTGTGTTTGCCAATGATACAAAATGTGGCTGCAATGGCAGAGGGAGGTTTTTTGATCGACTGCATCCTTCTCCTCTGCAAGGGTTAGAGATACTTGACAGACGACACTAACACGTCAACTGTTCACTGACATTTTAGACCGTTCAGTATCATACACTTCTTGTTCCATTTTGTACTGTGCAGCAGGAAGGTTCCAGTGACAGGGAGAAAGCTGGGGAATGTTCGAGGGTCAGGAGTAAAGTCTGGAACAGTGTAACGATCTGAGGTGGATCATCAGCTCTTGGCCTGGCCACCTCAACAGCTTCAGCCTTTTTGGAAGGGGATAATGGCTTAAAGGAGGATCCAGCCTTCCAGGGAATCTAGCCCAGAGCACAGTCAAAGTTGGGAGGTGTGTCTGGGAACTGGGAAACTGTGTGATTAAATAGAATGGACAGCTTTCGGAATTTGCAGGATTTGGGTGGAAAGCTCAAAGAACAGGGACAAGAGGAGTATTGCAGTCGAGACTGAGGGGGATAGGTTGAAATTCTGAGACTGATAAAATCATCTTCTGCTGTTTTTAAATCTTCCTGCTTGTAGCTGAGGACAGAATGAGTAAACCTGATGGTAATATACACCGTGAGGAACACAAACAACAACCTGTGACTGGCGACTACTCACTGGGGCTTTGGGAAATTCTGCATGGCCTGGTTTTAGAGGAATGGGTGTCACTGTCAGGAAGAGATCTTATCCCACTCTCAGACGCTCACTGGATAAAGAGCACTGTGCCAGGGAACAGCAGCTCACAAAACAATTCCTGCTGCTGAAGAGTCAGTTTGTCAGTGAGGAACACAGCAAGTGATCTTTAGCTGGTACTGGCCTTGGCTTATGCACACACTAACTCACTATCAGCTTCAGTCACCAACAGGGACACAAACAAAGCCATTGATTAACAACCAAAGTAGAATTGAGTGTGTGTGAGTGCATCTCCTGTGGTAGGACAAACTGTCGCTGGTATCGAGAAACAGCAGCACATTCCAATCGATAACAATCTGATGACAACGGCTGATTATATAGTGAAAGTACAAGTGTACTGGAACTATGGAGCTGCAGAGCACTGTCCCTCGCCACTTTCCCTCTCCCTTATCTTCTGTTCCCTCTGGCAGGTAACTCTTTAACACAATCGGAGCACCGTCTCCTCTCGGTCCAGGGGAACTCAGTCGATCAAAGACATGCCCACCCCTAGCTGCTATCAGTTCTGATGAAGAGTCACCAGACTCGAAATGTTAACTCTGCTTTCTCCTCACAGATGAGGCTTGAGCTGCTGAGTTTCTTCACAATTTCTGTTTTTGCTTCAGATTTCCAGGGTCTGCAGTTCTTTATTTGATTTCAGTCAATCTGACTGATCTGTATGTTTCCTGGTCATGGTCATTTACAGAATTGACAGTCCACAAAGAGGCCATTCAGCCCTCCTGCTGACATTGCTGTAGACCAGGAGCCTCCATTGATTACCCCATCCCCTTCCTCATTGTGTGCTTCCCCCTTGGTAACACATGGATATGATTCATTTGACATTTCCCCAAAGGAGCTTTCAATTCCAGATTTTTCTCTTTTTTAAACCGGACTGGTAGGACTTCAAATCATACCTTCCACCTCAAATTAGGACACGACCACAGCATCACAAGATCATCTTTGATTCCAGGTTTGATTCATTGAGTTTCAATTCCACTAGCCGCTGGTGTAGGATTTGAAACTGTGTCCCCAGAGCTCCTCAGTTATTCTGAACTGTTTGCTCAGGTACATGTGTCCTTGCTAGGAAGGCACCCCAATGGATACAATGCAATGCCTTTCACAACCCAATGATATCGTAAAGCTCCTTACAGCAAAGAACATTTTTTCAAAATGAGTTACATAATCATTATATTTTGATAAAGAAGGGAATTCCGCCCACGCTGGAGAATTACAGAAAGATAGGTAGTCACTATCCACAAAACCATCTTTTCCCAATGAATGTGCCTCTGACCTCCCACCCTCCTTCGGGAGGGTTAGGCCATGTTTATTGACAGGTGCATTCCCGTGGGTGAAATGCAGCGACGATCAGAATGGTTTCCCGCAGACCCTCCCATTCTTGTCACCTGCTAGAGGCATATTGGATGGATTTACAGGCTGACAATCAACCAGTTTGGCTATGTCATGGGCACAGCTCCCAGGGACAGGGACAGAAGTCATGGCTTTCTGTGCTGCTGCCTTGGGCCCCCTGATGTGCCACCCTATCCTAGGCACTGCCCATGGCCAACAAGTCCCGGTGTGGCCCTCAAACCCCAAAGCAAGAACATTATCCACTGCATCACACAACCTGGTTCCACAAGTAATGGGGCAATAATTTGTTTTAATGTTGTTGGTTAAGAGATAAACCAGGTTTAGGGAATGAATATTACCTCACATTCAAGTCTACTGTACTTTTTCAGGGAGGATTGATTAGATTAGATTCCCTACAGTGTGAAAACAGGCTCTTTGGCCCCACCAGTCCACACCGACCCTCCGAAGAGTAACCCACACAGACCCATTTCCCTCTGACTAATGCACCTAACACTATGATGTCTAAGAGTAATTTGAACATAAGATTGAGAATTTTAAACTTGAGGAATTGATAGACTGGGGGATAGTGAAGGTGCTAGGTATAGAGATGGATGGGTGAACAGGACTCAGTGCTGTCAGGATATAATCAGTAAACTGAGTTGAGTGAACTTAAGTTTAGTGAGCTGTAATGTGTGAGGTCAGAGAGGAATGTGTTGGAATAATTGTTAGTGCAGGTCACCATGAGCGTGAAATAAGACCAAAGTCTGATTTACTCAGGATCTGATCTAAAGCTTTCTCAGGCTCCTGCTCATCCTTTGAAGCTTTGCTCCTTGGTCCTGATGTAGATGTTGAGAGCGTAAGGAACCAGGGACATCCTGACTTTACTCTTTACACAGAGCTCCCCTCATTCAACAAAATTAGTTCATAGCTGTTTGTAATAGAAACAGTGTGTTGTCATTAATAAAGACCAGACTGTGCACGTAGGGGTCAGAAGGCTTGTGCTCAGCCTTTCACTTTAACAAAGACCTGTGTCTTGTGCCTTGGAGAGTTAGCAACCATTCTGTTTGGGATTAAGTAAAAAAGCAAATACTGCATCTGACACAATTCCAATGAGATCATGGCTGATCCGGATCTTAACTTCACCAATTTGCCTTGATTCCGTAACCCCTAATCCCACTACTAACAAAATAAAAATCCACCAATCTCAGTTTTGAACTTGTCACTTCATTTTTTATTTCAGATTCCCAACATCATTCCTGAACACCCTGGCTCAAAGCTGAAGCTATTGCTCCCTAATTCTGCCCCTCCACTTCACCAATCACACAACCTCCCACCTTCTAGTCCCAATTGCGAATGGCCAGGAAAGGGACACATTAAAGCCAATTAAACTTAAAAAATCCAACTGGCACCTCATGATTAGATTACTTACAGTGTGGAAACAGGCCCTTCAGCCCAACAGGTCCACACCAACTCCCCTACCCCTAACACTACAGGCAATTTAGCATGGCCAATTCACCTACGACTGTGGGAGGAAACCAAAGCACCCAGAAGAAACCCACGCAGAGAATGTACAAACTCCCCACAGTCAGTCACCTGAGATGCGAATTGAACCCAGGTCTCTGGCACTGTTAGGTAGTACTAACCACTGTGCCACCCACCATTTAGAAACTCCAGAATAATTTGACAAAGTAGCAGGTGTCAACTTAATAAGACACCGAAAAAAGGTTTATTTATTATGGACATTAAAATCTCTCAACAATAAAAAGATAGGCAAATCACAGTCTTAATTGAATATGCTTGACTCCTCCTTTTCAAGACAAATTGTAAGTTACAATAAATCCAACTCCAGACTGATCAAACCTCTGGCTCTCGATAAAGCCTTTGGAACAATTAAGGTCGCTAATGTAATGAACCACTGAGCGTGAACTTATCGTCATTGTAGACAACTGCATATGGGAAAAAATAAGCAAGTCCAGTGATACAAACCAGCTAAATAAAATAAGCTCACAAATAAATGCAGAGTACTGCAGATGATAGAGATCTATAATAAAAATGCTGGAGAAATTCAGCAGCTCTGGGCAGCGTTTGTGGAGAAAGAACAAAATTAACGATTCGAGTTTGTTCTGCCTGTTCTTAACCACCAAAGCAGAGTTATCCCAGATCCTAAACATTGTTTCTCTCGAAAGGGGATGCCAGGACCTGCTGAACTTCTTCAGCACTTTGTTTTATATTGTAAATAAAATAAGCTTCAAGTTGCTTGAAAGAATGTTGTCGTTCATAAACACTTTGTATTGTCAAAGCGAATTATTGTCGGCATTTTATAGAGTTGTGCCCATTGATTCCTGTGTGAGGTGGCCACAGTCACAAACACTACACAGAACATTTCAAAGGACCTGGGCTGTGGAGCCAAGGTGGCCAGATAACCGGAAGTGACGCAATGTGAATACGGTCTATCGCGGTGGCAGCCTCAGAGAGTGAACGTGAGAGGCTGGAACGGGGCGGACGTGACACTAAACAAGGGCGAAGTGGGCAGCAGGAGCAGGGCGGAAGTTTGCGACCGGTGCGCGGCGGACGTGACACACATCGAGGGGAAGTGGGTGACTAGAACGGGGCGGAAGTTGGCTGAAATAGGGCGAGGGAGCAGGGCGGAAGTTGGCGGGGGAGCGGGGCGGATGTGATACACATCGAGGTGAAGTGTGCACTGGAGTGGGGCGGAAGTGATGTGCGGAGGGCGGTAGATGTCCAGCGGAAGTGAGGCTCGGCTGTCCGCTTGCCGGCGCCATGAGGCTGTCGCGGCTGAAGCTCCGCTCGGTTTTTGTCGTCTATTTCTTGGTGTCGGTTTTGGGCCTAATGTACGCGCTGCTGCAGCTTGGTCAGTGCGCCAGGCGGAGGCGACCGAGCTCCGGGGTCGGCGGGGAGGTGGGGGATCCCTGAGGAAAACTCGAGAAGGGAACGAAAGGCC
>NC_057754.1:623624-739019 GCF_004010195.1 Chiloscyllium plagiosum
GGAGGGTTCTAGAGGATGGATCATTTATTTTGTTTAAAGTTGAGATACACATTATTTTTCTTCAAAAACTGAAATTGCTGGTGAAACTCAGCATCTGAAGAGCGAGAGAGTCAGCTAACATTTTGAACCCTGTGACCCTCCAGAATTGTTATGAATTTCAGTTTTTGTTTCAGATCTTCAATCTATTTTGTTGTGGAGTGATTTTTAATTAGTAAGTGAATCAGAGGTTATGGGGTAAGTAGAGAAGTGGAGTTGAAGATTGTTAGATCAGACATCATCTGGGGTTTCCTATTCTGAACTTTTTATTTCTATATTCTAATTTATTACTATAACTTTGTAGTTTTGAAAGTGTGTAATGCTGGTCTTATTTCTTTATTTTTCTTCCTAAGCGTTAGTACTCATGAATCTGTAACCTAAGGTGGTGCAGTAAGTGACAACTTGTAAACTTTTCTCTGTACTCATTTGAGTACATGTGACAAGCTAATTCAAATTTAATGGAGGAACAAGCCCGATTGGCCAAATAGCCTGCTTTTAACTCCTACATGATCTTATGATCATAATTTTTCTCTATTATTATTTTTCTTATAATTGCTCCCTCAATCATATTCCTCAGTCTAATATCCCTCCTCATGACGTTTCCCCACCGTGACCCCTAACCACCTCCCCCATCATTTTCCTTAGCCCCTCAACCTCCTTAACTATTCTGTGTTGTACCAATTCTGCATCCCCCCGCACTCGTTACAATCAGTCCTCGTGTTCCAAGCCCTTTACTCATATTGTACATTTTAATACATCTTTTGAAATATTTGTGGTTGCCAAAACTTGAGTGTTGCTGGGTCAGTCTTGTGCATTTCCGTCAGGCCAGTCTGTTCAGTCTGTTTCAGTAGATCGTCATCAGGCCAGGCAGTATCTATTAAGATAAAAACCGAAGAGTTACTGTTTCTAGTCTGTGACCGTTTGTCACTGCTGCAGTGCTGCTGACTGCAGTGAGTAGAATTGTCATTGCCCCAGCCTCATTATTTTTCTTAATCATTTAACTTTGGCTTTGAAGGTTACTCCTGATCTGCCCTGGTAAAACACAGGGAGGTACTTTTGTTTACAAGGAGAGCGAGAGATAGAGCAAATATTTACATGCCAGTCAGTTTAACTTCTGAGCTAGTTAGGTGGCAGAAAGAATTCAAACCAGAGAAGTGTAAAGTCATGCATTTAGGGAGTTGAGGCAAGGCTAACCAACCTCCAGTTAGTGGGAGGATATTGAGATGTGGAGGAAATGAGAGATCTTGCAGAGAATGTGCAGATTCCCAAAGGTAGCGGGGCAGCTTGTTACAGTGCTGAAGAAAGCAGACAGAATCCTTTATTAGCTGGTCATTTGAAAATCAAAACAAGGAGGTTATGCTGGACCTTTAGAAATCATTAGTTGCTCCATCACTTAAACGTTGTGTCGCCATGTCGCAGACTGGATGGAATCCTGCTGAAGAGGGGAGGGTAGTGGGGGTTTATAACGGATGTTGCAAGGACTTGAAAAATGCATATGTAAGAATGACTGACTGTTTTCCTTGGAGCATTGAGGGGATATTCAGTGGAGATGTGCAAAATTGAGAGGGATCTGGATAAAGTGGATGGGAAGGATCTGTTTCCCTTAACAGAGAGGTTACTGACCAGATGACACAGATTTTGTGATTGGTAGAAGTTTTAGAAGGGTGGTAAGGATGTTAGGAGGCTGGAACTTGTGTGAAATCGGAGTACAGTTTGAAAGGTGGCTATATATGGGCCTAGAGTGTCATTATCTGCAGGGCCATGTGTTGCAAAGTGGTATTAGTCTGGGTGCCTTGTGTTTTGGGCTGGCACAGACTCTATGGGTCGGGAGGCCTCTTTCTGTGTGGCAAACTTTCTTTAAAGTCTGTGGCACCAGGCAGCATTGCTCCTTCTGCTCAGTTCCAGTGATTCTTGCTGGGCAGGGTGTGTTTGATGGGTGTGGATTGAGGACAGAGTGCAGGCAACTCTAGTTTCTTGGGTGAAACATGGTTGTGGAACTGAATCCCAGCAACCATCTCTCCCTTTGCAGAAGGAGAGTAAACGTTAAGGTCACGGAGGCACAAGGCATTTATGCTGGAAGCAGGTATGGTCAAACCACAGGCATTCCAGGTGCAGGAAAAAGCTATACGGCCCTTTGAACTGCTCAGTAAAATCTTGGAAATCAGAGGGAAAATCCGTTTAATTGTACATGATTAAAAACAAAATCCCGCAGGTGCTGGAGAAACTCAGCATGTCTGGCAGTATCTGTGGAGAGAGAAACCGTTAACAATTCCAGTCCAGGATCTTCTTGGAACTCTGTAGTTAATTTGAATTTACAATTCTGAAGATGAGTTGCATTGGACCTGAACATATCTCTCTCTGGTGATATGGGTAAATGTGAAAGTGTGACAGCTACACAGGCAAAACACAGACTTGAAACTTAGAAACTATTTGCAAAGACTGGGGCTGCCACTGCAGTTTTCAGGATTTAGAATTTCTATGGACAGCTGTTATGCGTAGAACATACAAGCTGGGGAGGTATTGGAGCTTGGAGGTACAAATTAGTGGTTAGGAACAAGAAGTGAGTTAAGTTGGAGTTTCTGTTTGTTCTGGCAATCAGGTGATTGTTAATGTTAACCTTGAGGAGTAAATGCTTGGAGAAAGAGGGTAAGTCAAGACTAAGGCCTAATAGTCGTTCTTCAGTTTGAAGTCTCCTTGTTCCTTTACCGCTTTTCCTGTTCCTCTGAAGGTCAGCCATGTGACTGCACGCCACAAATGAAGTCTGCAAACGATCTGGTTAGGCAGAAGGATCAGAAACTGCTGCATCTCCAGGCCGAGGTGAAGAAATTGCAGAGGCAGCTGAAAGCAGAGGAGATGGCAGCAGACGGACAGCCTCTGCCAACCATTTATGCCATCACTCCAACATACACCAGGTATGGTTCAGTCCTGAGCTGTGATAGTAGTGCAGGTCAGGGGCTCAGTTATGAAGCAGACCCTTATAAATGGTGACAGTTTTTCTGGCCCTTCCTGAAGAAGGGCCTGTGCCCGAAACGTCGAATCTCCTGTTCCCTGGATGCTGCCTGACCTGCTGTGCTGTTCCAGCAATAAAGTTTCAACAGTTTTTCTGGGTCATGAATCATAGTACAGCAAACTTTGTTTTAACCAGCACCTAATGAACTAGCACTCTCGGTAAACAGGCAAAAATTATGTACAGCAATATACTGTATTATCCTGTCCAATTCTCATAGTTTTTAATTGGTTATTTACCTTTTAATGTAAACAGACTTGTCATTCATTCAAATGGCCACATGAAATATCAACACTTGATTCAATTTTGAGTCAATTTCTCCACAAGTACCATGATGTCTGAGTAGTCAGTTGAGGGTGTATGAGAAGGCTTTCTGGTAAGTTTTATTTAAGGCAAAGTTGCATTATTATATCAGTGATTTATGCTGTAAATAAAGTATAACAGTGATGTGTTATACCCTCTGCATTATGTCTCCATTAGTTATGTGTGTTTTTACATTAGTTATGTATTGATTATCTGGAATATTTGATCAGCTGGGAAATACCTGTCCCATGGGTTTGGTTTAATTAAACTTTTGCTAAACCAACAGCACAGACAGACTCCTTGCTGAAACTGGTCACTGATCCATCTTCTCTTTTCCCATACACTCATTAATTTTTTCCCTTCCAGCTTTTATCAAATACCTCGTGTTTTCAGTTATCATTTTGAATATAGTCAGTATTGTTCTAAACTATTAATGATTAAATATCCAACTTCTCTCTTTCTCCCAATTTCTGCTGATTTTCTTTCTCTCCATTCTACTGACTTTTCACTGTAGTATCACCCTCTCAATCATGTTTGATTTTGAATGTTACTGTTAATGTCTCTTCCTCAACCTTCGCAGTTCACAAGCTCTCCCTTTCATGTGTTCCTAAAATCCACTGAAGATTTGAGTTCCACGTCTTCCTTTTTATCCAAATTAATGTCTTTTAATATTAAGACCACTGAACCATGCATTTTATTAAGTAGCTCCTTGATCCCTTACACTTTCCCTCACCAGGACTCAGCATAAGAAATAAAAAACAGGAGCAGGATTAGACCAGCTGGCCCATCGAGCCTGCGCCACCATTCAATAAGATCATGGCTGATCTTCCATGGACTCAGCTCCGCTTGAGGCAGCAAGGAAGAGGAGCTCCCTTTTCTCTTTGCACTTTTCATCACTTTAGGACCTCTCAGCTAATGAAGTGCTTCATGAAGTCTAGTCCCCAATGAATATAGCGCCCAATTTGTGCATAGCAAGCTCCAATAATCAGTTATGTGATAATGACCAATCATCTGTTTTTGTGATGGCAGTAGAGGGATAGATATTGGCCAGGACCCTGGGAGGATCTCCACTCTGTTGCTTTCAAAATAGTGTTGTGGGATCGTCAAAGTGTTGCTGAGATGGCAGATGGAGCTTCCAAACGCCTGCATCTCTAACAATCTGTCTTGGGATATTGCTTGACCTGTTGTGCTTTTCCGGCACCACACTTTTCAACTCTGACTCTCCAGCATCTGCAGTCCTCATTTCTACAATCTTGCATTCCCTCAGAAATGCACTGGGGAAATAGCCTTGACTTTGCCTGAAGTCCTGAAATGGAACCTGAACCCAGAATCTTGTATCTCAGGTATTCATACTGACACAAAAGAATGAGACCTTTTATGCCCATCATGCCTGTACTGGCCCTTTGAAAGATCTCTCCAATTAGTCTCCAGTGCTCCAGCCCCACTTTCCCCACACAATCTTGCAAATGCTTTCTTTTCAACTATTTATAAGACAATGAGTCATAGGAGCAACAGTAAGCCATTCAGCCTATAAAGTCTGCTCAAGCATTCAATGGGATATCGATCTCATGGATTTGTAGCTACTCCCCACCCATTCCTCTCAAGCTGCTAACTGTTCAGGACACATTGGTCTACCCCATTGTGCTGAGCTCTCTGTCAAGTGGCTGTAGGCAAAGAGTTCTGCTCCCCCTCATTCAGATGTATATGTATCAGCTCTCTAAACGTTTAGCCATTATGCTTGGCCAAATGTAGATGAACTTGTTGCTATAATGCAATAACTCTTCTGAACATTTAAAGTAGTGCTTCTCCAGTATCTACTCAACAGTGGTGTATTCTCTAATCACCAGATGGGCCCAAGCATAAGCAAAGACTGAAGAGCTTTGTGGGAGCGGGCCTTCACCTGGTACCACTTGCTGTAGAGATACTGTTTAACAAAAGGTGCCAGTAGTGGCCATCTGGGAAAATGGCATTCTAACCGTTATTTACTGAGCACTCTGAATGCAGAAGGGGAAGAAACAGACCTCAGTGCAGCATGTGTTTTGCTTCCCCCATTGCATCATTGCCGGCACTCCTCATGACGTGGGAGTACTTGGTTTCTGCTGTATGTAACCTTCCTGTGGTTCCTTACTCCCGGCAGATTGGTGCAGAAAGCTGAGCTGGTCCGTCTCGCCCAGACCTTCCTTCATGTGAAGAAGTTCCACTGGATTGTCGTGGAAGATGCTGCCAATCGTTCCAAACTGGTGGCTGACCTCCTGGCACAGAGTGGCTTGTCCTACACCCACCTCAGCCTGCCAACACCCACCATCTACAAGCTGAAGGAGAGTGATCCCAACTGGTTGAAGCCCCGCGGTGTGGAACAAAGGAATTTGGGCATCCAGTGGCTGCGGGAAAACAGGGAGCTCAGCGAGGAGGCTGTCGTCTACTTTGCAGATGATGACAACACCTACAGTTTGAAGTTGTTTGATGAGGTAGGTCAGCTTTCATTCTGAACACAAGCTCACCTTTATACTTGTACTGTAAGAATGCTGTGTCCAAAGGTGGTTTGCAAGAACTCTCAGATACTCTATGATGGAGTGATTAAAATAGAGAATGAGTGAAGGCTAAAATAGAGTACAGAGATCAGTGAACACGCTGATGCTGGGTTAATAGCATTTGGTGCAAGTTAGGGAACTGAGGGAGCATTATCAAGGAGTTAAAAACAAAACTGAAAGAAATGTGGATACTGGAAATTAGAAACAAAAATAGAAATTGCTGGAAAAGCTCAGCAGGTCTGGCAGCTGTGGAGAGGATTGAGAGTTAACGTTTCGGATGCAGTGACCCTTCATCAGAATGCCAGAACAGCCGAAACGTTAACTCTCAATCCTCTCCACAGATACTATCAGACCAAATGAGTTGTTTTCTTGCAATTTCTGTTTTTATTTATGCAAGTTAAAGGGTGTGTCTGTCCAGGAGAGCATTGGAATAGTTAAGTATAAAAGTATCGAAAGTTGTCACAAACCAGACACTTCTCTGAGTACCCCCAAAGAGATGCTTAACACTTAATGCCTCTGTAGCAGGTGCCACAATGCAAGCATTCACTCCCGCCACCAGCTGACTGTCGTAGCACTGTACCATCTAAGAAACACTGCAGCTGCTTAAGCAGCACCTTTGAAACTAGTGACCTGTACCTACCATTTTAGAACAATGTGAAGGGGAGCAATGTAACCTGTAAATTCCCCTTCAAGTCACATGCCATCCTGACTTGTAATTATATTGCCAATCCATCATAGTCATAGGGTCCTTCTGAACAGCACAGTGGGTGTAAACCATATGGACTGCAGCTGTTTAAGAAAGCAGTTCACCACCACCTTTTCCGGACCAATTAGAGACAGCCCAGTCAGTGATGCCATGCCCTGTGTTTAATGCATCTCGGTCGATACCATAATAATCCTGGAACGTTGTGATATCGCTCGGTTACCATTGATCTGATGAATAAATGGAGCTACGTTTGTATAAGTAGTCCTTGCTGCTATGGGAAGGCACTACTCTACTGCATATGATTTCTAAATTAGTAATGGCGGTAATGTTACCACAGCACTTACTAAAAAGAAAGTTCCTCTGATTGTCCCTCAGTTGTTTCCAAGCTCACTCTGACCAGTAGCTTTACTTAAAGGGGTTTAAAAGAGCTTCGTACAAGGAGCATTGTATCATCTAATCTGTAAAAACAAAAAAACAACAGAGGTAATGAAGCATTTCTTTTGTCTGAAGTTTCATTCAGTATCCTACCAGAATGAGATGTAAGCTGATGAAATAGCACAGCCAAACATTCAAGAGTACTTCAAATGTAATGGCTAGCAACGTTGAAACCGGCATTTGATGACACTCCGATGATAGTTGTCACTTTCTGATTGCTATAAGGGACTGATCTAACTCTGGATGGGTTAAGTGGTGAAGTCATGACATAAACCACTCTTCCTGTTACCTCACTCTTCCCGCAGATGCGCTGGACAAAACATGTTTCTGTTTGGCCAGTGGGTCTCGTTGGGGGCTTACGTTTCGAGAGTCCGCTGGTGGAGAATGGGAAGGTGGTTGGATTTTACACGGCCTGGAAACCGAACCGTCCTTTCCCCATGGACATGGCAGGGTTTGCTGTGGCCTTACAGCTGCTTCTGGCTAACCGTGAGGCCAGGTTCGACATCAATGCAGAGCGTGGTTACCTTGAAAGCAGTCTGCTGCAATCGCTGGTCTCCATTGAGGAGCTTGAACCCAAGGCAGATAACTGTAACACGGTAGGTAGCAGGATAATCACTTGGTCACAGGGGGTCTTAGTAAAGTTAAATGGGTCTATGTAAAATCAAATGTCCATTTATATGGATCTTGCTGTATTCCTAATTCTTCAGATTAAATTAATTTGTTGGGTGCTTTGGCACAGAAAAAGCCTCCCGGCTATTGACCCTGTACTGGCTCTTTGATAGAGTTCACTCACATGCTCCCTACTCATACTTATTTTCCCTTTGGTACTTGTCGCTGGAAACAGTTTCTCCTTATTTACTGTATCCAAACTCTTCATGAGTTTGAGCACCTGTATTAAACTTCCCTTAACCACCTTATGAAGGCTCTCCAGTCTCTGCATATCACCACAGTCCCTGTCCCTGCTACCATCCCAGTTTCTATTCGTTACTTGCAGTTTAAAGTATACATAATAGCTCTTTGTTCAAAGACAAATTCCTAAAATTATCGTAACTCTTGGTGGTTGAGCCGCGAACTCTTGCTCCTCATTAGTCACTGAACTTAGCACGACATTTCTGCTGCATATTTCTTCGCATCCTGTCTGAACAAACATTGGTCCAGAAAGTTGTAATGCTTCCCCCACCCCCCATCTCCAAAAAGACACTTGCATTGCCACAATAGGCACAGCTTTTACTGAAGTAATTGTCTGTAAGGGCTGAATCTACATTGTGACAATACCTTCTGAGGGCAGCGTGGAGAAAATAGGATAATTCTTCTGTCAGTTGTGAGACTGTCCTGTTGAGAGTGACTGGGATTGGTTTAATGCATGTAATTTGTAACATGTAACTGCCACACTGTATAGTTTTGCCAGTGAAATAATCCTAGTTTTATTGGAGATCTCTGTAGTTTTGGTTTACTGCGGTACTTCAAGACTGTTCAAATGGCCTGTTTCCACACTGTAGAGAATCTAATCTAATCTTAAAAAAAAGACTGTGACCAGTTGAATGAGTCGACTCTGCTGTAAAATTCGCCGCTTGCCCTGGCCAGGCTCCAGTGCATTGCCTGCCAGAGTAATGCTGATGCATGCCTTGTTTGTAAAACAGTGGGTGAATGCTAATGGCTATTACATTCTTTCCCACCCCCACCACCTTTGCACCCCTAGGTCCTGGTCTGGCACACACGCACTGAGAAGCCAAAGATGAAGCAGGAGGACGTGCTTCAGAAAGAGGGGAAAGGATCAGATGCCCGCATCGAGGTCTGAGCTGGACAGACAAGAGCTGGACAGATAGGAAGGAGAGCCTTACTTTATTGACCACCCAAGTGCTGGGTGGGGGGGATGGCGTGATGGCCTGCATGATATGTACAGGGAGCTACACTGCATCCTGTTTTAAACAGTGTAACAGGAGAAAGCATGGGGTTTAGAAGGAGCAGAGATTCCAGCAATTGACACCAGGTATAACACCAAACACAAAAGATTTTCAGCACAAACCCATCTTCATCATTTATCTTTCAATGTTCTTTGAAAAATACTCTCTGTCTTAAACTCTGTGTTTAAACAGAGCCTCACTGTAATGACTGGGTGATTTTGCCATACCATCTTGCTGTGTTTCCTCTGTGAACTGAGTTTGGAGTGTGTTCATTGCACAAATCTGCTCGGTAGCTCTGCTTGGAGCTGTCACTTGGAGTTCAGGATGACCAGCTTGTGATAGTAGGAGGTTGGGGTCAATAACTGCGCCATCAACAGCAAGTCAGAGGGAACTTTATTCTGCGTCTAATCCGGACTGGCTTAGTGATGACACAAAAGTGTCTCCCTTTCCTCAGTGCTGAGCTGTTTTGTGTTCAAAAACATCTTTTTAATGATTTCTTCTTTGCCCCAGTTGCAGGGGGAGTAGTCTCTTGTTCATGGACGAGAAAGCTAGTGGTTTCCAATGGAGTGTTAGGAGCAAGACTCACCTCAGCAAATGGTACGGCTAATTAAGAATCCAAAATATAAAGGGTAGAAATTGCTTAGTTGAAATTTAATGGTTAGCAAAATATTTTGAAAAGTATGTCCTGCCTTTAAATGCTGCTGCTTGGGAATATGTCTGTATTTATTGATTTGTGATCTGGTCATTTTTTTGTTTTCCCTTTTCTCCTCCTCATCCTTACCTCTCAACACCCCACCCTATCCTGGGATGTTGGGAATTAATTGAAACTTCGCAGACCTAAGATCAGTAGGTTTTACAGAAGCCCTGTTCAGGGATATGGATTTGACCTGATTGAATGGTGGAGGAAGCTTAAGGGACTGAATGGCCTCATACTGTCCCTGTTTCTCCAACCTTCAAGACTTTCTCGCTGACCAGGATAAGCTGAGTTGAACACTGCTGTGCCTTCTGGCTCAGCATCCAGCTGCTGCTGATCATATGATCCATGGTTGTCCTGCAATCACTGTGCCTAGTGCCAAATGAAGCCCAAGTCCCCACTACTAAATAGATGCCCTCCCAACGATATGTTTCTGCTCAGTTGAGCAGCTTGCCCTCTGACCTGGATGTCAGGTCAAACATGAAGTTCTGTTAAAGTCACCCTTGTTTTATTCCTCCTTGGAATGGGGTGTCATTAGCTAGTCCAGTGCTTGTTACCCATTTATAATTGTCCAAAAGACAATTGAGTGTCAACCACATTGCTGTCTCTCTAGAGTAGGCCAGACCAGGTAAGGACAGGAGTGACCCAGATGGACAATTGACAGAAGTTACGCAATCGCTATTAGCATAGCTTTTCACCCTACATTTTTATTGAACTCAAATTTCACCATCTACCAAAGTGGTATTCAAATCTGTGTCCCAAGAATGTTAACACTGCTGCCTCCTATTAACTCTATTGCTCGATCATCCCCAGATGACAGATGGGAGGCTGAATCTATATTTTCCTGTACACTGTGCCAATTTGTATTGTCAGCTTGTTCCATCTGATCCCCACACTCTTGCTGTCACATAGTGTCAGAGAGTTTGGCCTGTAGCTCAGTGGAACCATTCCTTTGGCTGCGTGTCTCTCTCTGACCATCCACTTTCTTAGCTATAATGTCGAAGCTCGAAACAATTCCCAGTCTCAGTCGTGAAGTGCTATATCAAGTGGACCCTTCCTGTTCCCAGTTCCACCAACCTCACTATTTGTTCTGATTGAATGTTCATGCTCCTATTTCCCATTCAGATTCATTCAGACAGCTCCAATTCTACTGTGAGCTGCTTTCTCTGTTACAAGGGACATTCCAAGTCCCCAGATCAAGAGGTTGATGGTTCCACATGGCTGCTGCCATCAGTGTGGTGGTGGTGACGTCGTAACACTTTGTTGCTTTAAGTTTTTCAGACTCTGGGTGATTATTGAGAGACCATTGCAATGAAAGGAAGCTGCTAAATATATTTAACACTAATCAGTTTACTAAGGTGGCTTGTAAACAGACTCCTGGATTGTCACTTCCTGAAATGGGATGTGCGGTGAAAGCACTGTGAATTATGAGCCACCCCCTCAGCTGTTTCTGTTGTTTGCCTCTTGAACATTTTGTATTTGGCTGCATTTAGTGTTGCACTGCCAAAGGCTTCCTATAGGAATGAGCTACTTGAGTAGTTTCAGATCCATGAGACCTTTAACCCCTTGGGCCACACCCTCTATTGTTTATTGTTTCGGTAATTAATGTCAGATAATATATTCAATGTATGTATAAGGGCTGAGGGTGTGGTGGAGGCATAAGACTAATTGGGTAGTTCTTTCAAAGAGCTGGTGCGAGTGCTATAGGCTGATTAACCTCGCCCCTTCTCTCCTCTCCCCTCCCCATGTTGTAATATTCTGTGATTTTATGTGTGTGTGTTGTATTGGGTTATGAGGTTTTCTGGGCTTTTCATCGCATCATCTGTGACTGTCCTTTTTTCACATCACCGGAAAGGAAGTGTGGGTTTGCAGCAACTGGAGTGCATTCTGTAAAGGTAAAAACAAGGACTGCAGATGCTGGAAACCAGATTCTAGATTAGAGTGGTCCTGATGAAGGGCTTTTGCCCGAAACGTCAATTTTACTGCTCCTCGGATGTTGCCTGAACTGCTGTGCTTTTCCAGCACCACTCTAATCTAGAATATGCATTCTGTAAATGTGCAGTATTCTTTGTGGAAGGGATGATAAGTGCATGCATGTAAATTTGTACAGCAGCTTTCAACACGTCCTCAAGTGCTTCACAGCTAATGTCGTAGTTTTGAAGTCTGGTCACTGATGGAGGAAATATGGCAGCCAGTTTGATCGCAGCAAGCTCCTGCAAATATGATGTTGGCAAGATTATATTTATGACATTGGTTGAGGCCCATCTCATCTGAAAGGCTGCAGGACCCTCACCAACAGTGCAGCATTTACTCAGTCCTGGAACTGGGGAGTGTGGGTCTGAAATATGTGATCAGGTCTCTGCAGTGGGACAGGAACCCACATCTTCCAGAGGCTGAGATATTCTCAGAGCCATATCTCCTTCCGCATCCAAAATGTCCTAATTACCATGCACATTGTACACTAGGTGCAGTTTCTCAGGCATGACATGTAATGGTACGATTCTCTTGCCATTTGCACAACATGGAAGTTTCATAGAGGTTTCATTTTTAAGGATTTCCTCAGTTTCAATCTTATCCCTATTGAGAACTGGTGAAAAAATGATCATCTGACCCTCTGTATTCTCCTCTTACCACAGAGAGGTTCAGCAAAACTACCCCGTCTGCTCTGGGTAAGTTCCTATTGTCTGTTAAATCTCTTCTCGGTCATTGTAATCTGGAATTCACCACACTGCCTGGTGGGGAACTGGAAGCAGATTCAGTAGGAACTTTCAGAAGCTGATAAATACTTAAAAGGGAATAACATTGTAGGGGGCTATGGGAAAAGGGCCCCCTTCCATATTGTGCAATTCTGTTTCTGAATGTGGATGTTAGAGTCCCTGTGCAATATGTGCTAAGTATGCATTAATGTGTTGCATCCTGATCCCAGTGTGTGATTAGTGGCGTTACTACATTCCTCCTGCTTTCACATAAGCAACCTGAAGGGCAGCTGTTTATCTTCCCCAGTGCTGCTGCTTCCTCCAGCCATTGAGAGCAACTTGACTTGCAGTCTTTTTGGGGGAATATTCACTCAATCAGTAGACAGTGTTGAGCTCTTTGTCAGTTGTGCTGTTGTCTTATAGGAGTGATGCGTGAAGCCCCGCGATCCATTATAGAAACATGCTAGTATCTGAACTGAGAAAGAGTCAGTCAGGTTTGTGTTTGATGAAACAGTTCTGTTGAACAGAATGTGTTAACCAAATCACCAGCCAGTAGGTGTCACTAAGTAGGTTAGTAAATGTTCTAAATGCTGCTGACTTTTAATGAGGAGAAAGGACTTCCATTTATATAGCACCTTGCTTGTTCTAAAAACTTCACAAAGCTGCTTGCCCCCAGTCAATGACTTCTGAAGGGTGGAGGTTCCTGTTCTGTCAGGAACCCCACAAGCAGAATTGAGATGGCTATACAAGTTATTTTTGGTGCTGTTTGATAAATGGAGGCCAGGATACTAGAGAGAACATCTTTACTCTTTCTTCCCAAATTAGTGCCATAGGATCTTTTACATCCATCCACGTGGGCAGCTGGGGTCTGGTTTACATGCTGAAGCCTCTGGAGTGGAACCTGAATCTACAGCCTGACTGGTGCACAGCAAAATGTCCAGAGATGTAGTTGAATGGTGGTAATGTCTTCTAGTTGCAGTGTGTAGAATCATTGGATCTTTTTGAGTTGTTAGTAAAGGGTTCATACTTTTCTGCCCTCTTTGCCCCAACACTGGCTGCTGCAGACTAGGTCATGTGACTTGCTTCTCACACTCCCTAATGATACAGTTCTGTCACATGCTCCAAAGAATGTCTTCGGGAGTTTTGCTGCATCACTTCTGACACCTGTATCCACTCACCCACAATCCTTTGTACTGGTGCTGACATATAAACATGTTACAGACTGGATTCACAGGCATGAGAATTACAATACAGTGGTTTTGTTGCTGAGTTGTCATTTCAAGAGAAAGCACAGTTATCTTGTCACCTGTGCATGTGTTTTCATGACGGCATGTGTGAAAATAAACTTTGAAAATTGAAATGCAAAGCATGATGTGTGTGGGACTGTACGTTATCTCTAAATGTATTCAGGAGTTTTTTTTGTTGGATCACCTAATGAGGAACACTCGAGCAGCAGTTCACACTGCTGGGTACGTATACTGTTTCTGTTGCCCCTTGTTTCAGTACTTGGGAAGGATTTTCCCCCCCCCTCCCCCGAGAGATGGTGCTACCTTGGGAAGAAGAAATGGTCTAAACATGAATCCACTATCTGAAAGAGCGTGCAATATTATGACTTTACCTTCTAGGAGTACTTCATCATGGAGTCTGGTGAAGGTCAGTGGATCTTTACAACAAGAAGCGTTTTACAAGCGCAGGATATGCAGCTGCCGTCACCTATACGGACTTTGGGAAGTAATTGATTCGTAACATCTGTGTCCAGCTTCATGAAAAGAAAGAAATGCGTTGAGGTTTACAGAGAACAGTATCACCTGCATAGAATTTACAGCATGAATGCTGTGTTGAGTAGTAGCACAATGCTGCCAATTATATGTTTCACACCAGTCTCCTCTCACTCATCTTCAGCTCTTCCTATTTCCATTTGCTTCTATTCCTCTGTTCCACTGTTTTAGCTGGCCTTCCTTTAAATGCTTTTATTCGTCTCAATTCCCTAATCAGGTGAGATATATATATTGTGTGGTGTATGCTTTTCTGCCTTTGAGCATGCCTTACTGTTCCCATTCTAGCTCCTTTCCACCAGGGCGTCCTCTCTGCAACAACGTGAACCTAATTCACAGCTTTCCTCTCCAATTTTAGTTGACCTCAGGGTATCAGGCCCTTTCTGAAGCCAGGCTGTGTCAGTTGAGGTTGTGGGTATGCATGAGTTGTAAACATTCAACTCTTAGTAATTTGGTATAGGTCATCCAGCTATAACACATCTCTTGTGAACACAAATTCGCTGTAACACGGTTGATATTTTGGGGACGCTGTTTCTGAAGCACAAATTTTTAAAACTTGCCTTGGATGTAATGTGATTACATTGACAACACTAAGTGCAATCATTGTGTTATAAAAGAACTGACTTTACTTACACAAGACACATGCAATAGTGTTAAGCCTGGGCTCTGCAGGAAGACATTTACGCATCTCTCAAAGAATGGATTTCAGATGAATGTTCTCCTCGTGGGTTTTTGACAGGTGGAAAATTCTCAATGCCTTGAGTCAACTTCCTGAGCCAAGAGGGTCCACAATTTGATATAAGCTTTATGATGCTGTAGTTGGAAGGCATGGAACATTTCACAGCTCTCATATTAATGGGTTTCCTGATTTTTCACTTCAGTTTCTCACACCTATTATGGAGCAAGTATTTTGGTGCCACAGTGTCACCATCTAAGGTAGACTCTTGAGACTAAGGATTACTTTAATAACGTCACGTTATGTGATGATCCCCTTCACATAAAATGTTAATTGCTACATCTACATGGCATTGGGTCTAACTGTTTTCTCCCTCTTCCAGACTAACCTCAGGACTTCCCCACCCATTGTGATATTGGAGGTTTGTGTCCATGTTAGGTAGATCCTGCATGTCTTGTCCCGTATATTGAAAGCTGACTGTTTGACCCACACTTTCTTGATGTTATTTAATCATTGTCAAAAGTTTGGTGCTGGAAAAGCACAGCAGGTCAGGCATCATCTGAGGAGTAGGAGAATCGACGTTTTGGGCATTAGCCCTTCATCAGCAATTCCTGATGAAAGGCTTATGCCTGAAATATCGATTCTCCTGCTCCTCCAGATGCTGCTTGACCTGCTGTGCTTTTCCAGCACCACATTCTTGACGCTGATCTCCAGTATCTGCAGTCCTAACTTTTTCTCCTAGTCATTTAATCGTTGACATCTTAGGTCAGTCTCGAAAGCTATTAATGTGACATTAGTTGGAGCTGGTCTAGGAGCATGTACTCTGAGTAAATGTGAATTTGCCCATTTTAACAGGAAGGAAAGAAAAGCAGTACACCTTTAATGGAGGGAGATTGCACAACTCCACAAAACAGAAAGATCTGGACGTCCTGATAAGAGAATCTCAAAGTATTAGTATGCAGGTACATCAAATGATTAGAAAGACAAATTGAACATAGAACATTACAGTGCAGTACAGGTCCTTCGGCCCTCGATGTTGCGCTGACCTGTGAAACCATTCTGAAGCCCATCTAACCTACACTATTCCATCCGTCCATATGTCTATTCAGTGACCATTTAAATGCCCTTAAGATTGGCAAGTCCACTACTGTTGCAGGCAATTCGTTCCACACCCCTACTATTCTGAGTAAAGAAACTACCTCTGACATCTGTCCTCTATCGCCCCTCAGTTTAAAGCTATGCCCTTTTGTGCTAGCCATCACCATCTGAAGAACAAAAGCTCTCACCGTCCATCCTATCTAACCCTCTGATTATCTTAATGTCTCAATTAAGTCACCTGTTCACCTTCTCTCTAACAAAAACAATCTTAAGTCCCTCAGCCTTTCCTAATAAGACCTTCCCTCCATACCAGGCAACATCCCAGTAAATCTCCTCTGAATCCTTTCCAAAGTTTCCATATCCTTCCTATAATGCAGTGACCAGAACTATATGCAATAGTCCAAATGCGGCCGCACCAGAGTTTTGTACAGCTGCAGCAAGACCTCATGGTTCTGAAACTCAATCCCTCTACCAATAAAAGCCAACATACCATATGCCTTCTTAACAACCCTATCAACCTGGATGGCAACTTTCAGGGATTTATGTACGTAGACATCTCTACGTACACGAGATCTCTCTGCTCATCTGCACTACCATTAGCCCAGTCCTCTTTATTCATGTTACTTCTTCCAAAGTGAATCGCCTCACACTTTTCTGCATTAAACTCCATTTGCCATTTCTCAGCCCCGCTCTGCAGCTTATCTGTGTCCCTCTATAACCTATAATATCCTTCTGCACTATCCACAACTCTACTGATCTTCGTGTCATCTGCAAATTTACTAACCCATCCTTCTATGCCCTCATCTAGGTCATTTATAAAAATGACAAACAGCAGTGGTTCCAAAACAGATCCTTGTGAACTCCAGGATGAACGTTTCCCATCAACCACCACCCTCTGTCTTCTTTCAGCTAGCCAATTTCTGATTCAAACCACTAAACCACCCTCAATCCCATGCTTCTGTATTTTGTGCAATAGCCTACTGTGGGGAACCTTATCAAATGCCTGACTGAAATCCATATGCACATCAACCGCTTTACCCTGATGCACATGTTTGATGACCTTATCAAAGAGTTCAATATGGTTTGTGAGGCATGACCTACCCTTTACACAACCATGTTGACTCCTTAATCAGCTTATTCCTTTCTAGATGATTATAAATCCTGTCTCTTCTAACCTTTTCCAACAATTAACCCACAACTGAAGTAAGGCTCACTGGTCTATAATTACCAGGGTTGTCTCTACCCCCCTTCTTAAACAAGGGAACAACATTTGCTATCTTCCAGTCTTCTGACACTATTCATGTAGACAATGATGACATAAAGATCAAAGCCAAAGCTTTGGTAATCTCTTCCCTGGCTTCCCAGAGATTCCTAGGATAAATCCCATCCGGCCCAGGGGACTTATCTATTTTCAGACTTGCCAGAGTTGCTAACACCACCTCCTTGTGAACCTCAATCCCATCTAGTCTAGTAGTCTGTGTCTCAGTAATCTCCTCGACAACATTGTCTTTTCCTAGTGTGAATACTGATGAAAATTATTCATGGAATGTTGTCATTTATTGCAAAAGGAATAGAATATAAAAGTTGAGAAATGTTGGTATAGTTTTATAGACCATTGTTGAGATCACATCTGGAACGCGGTGTACAGAAAATAAAAATAAAACTTGCTTCAGAAGCAATTGAGCGAATTAATTTAAAAATAAATGACTGTATATGCTGGAAAACTGAAATAAAAACAGAAATTGATGAAGAAGCTCAGCAGATCTGACAGTATCTGTGGAGAGAGTTAAGTTCCAAGTCCAATATAATTGTTCCCAATGTTCGGGAAAAAAAGCTAGATTGGTCTCGAAACATTAACCGTCTCTTCACAGATGCTCCAAGACTTGCTGAGTTGATCCAGCACTTTGCTTTTATTTCACTTTAATAATTGATGAAGGTGTTATCTTATGAGGAACAGGTTGAACAGGCTAGCTTTGTAACCACTGGGAATTAGAAGAATGAGAGGTGATTTCATTAAAACAGAAGATCTTTAGGGGATTGAAGTCCAGAAGGCGTTTGCCTGGGGGAGGGAATAAAATCAGGGAACACCGTTTAATAATATAAGGTTTCCCCTATAAGGCAGAATGTCATTTGCCGAGGGTCTTTTGAGTGTGGAATTTTCTTCCCCAGAAGATAGTAGAGACTGAGTCTTTAACTTTATTCAAGACAGCATTAGATAACATAACAGATCAGCTGTGATCTTATTGAATGGTAGGCACAATAGCCAAGTGAGCCACTGCTCAAGCCCTATGTTCCTGTGGATTGCAGCCATGTGCAGCTTTTCTTTGAGGGTGGAGAGAACCCAGTTTTGGGGGGAATCTATGAGGAGTGAATTAATGTGGACAGTGGAGAAAGCCATTTATTGGATGTCTCTCAAAGTTTTGACATGTACACAATTGAAGAAATTACCACCAGCAAGCTGGCCTTCTTTAACCTAAAGTTTCAATGGTATAAACTCTCCAAGCTATTTACACCCTGTTAACTCATGGCTGCTTTGTACCTCTACTTCATTTACCTGTCTATCTCCATGTGCCTTTCCCTAATGAAAACCCATCAAGATGGCCTTAATGATTCCAGTGGTCTCCCCGGCCTAGTTAATTACCTTAACATTGAGACTTGTCCATACAGTGTTCTGTGATTCCAGACTGGTGGAAGGCAACCTCATCCACATTCATTAAATAACATAGGAGAGCTCTTTGAACCCATTTGAGGCCGCCCCACCTCTTTTCAAGAACAATCAGTTAGACTCACTTCCCACCTCTTTCTCCTTAATATTTTTTGCCATAAAGTGCTTCCACATTTCCCTTTTGAAACCTGTTATTGAATTAGGCAGTGCACTCCATATCCTATCAGTTCATTTAATTAAAATTATTTTTTCACTGGGTGCCACTGGCTGGGGCAGCATATGTTGCCCATCCCCACTGGCTTTGAGAAGGTGGTGGTGAGCTGCATTCATAAACAGTTGTTAAGAAGAAGAGCCCAGGCTGTTAACCCAACAATACTGATGGAACCGTGATATACTTCCAAGTCCATTGATGTGTGGCTTGAAGAGGAACTTGTAGGTGGTGATGCTCCCATAAGTCTGCTGTCCTTGTCCTCCTAGGTGGTAGTGTTTCTGGGTTTGGAATGTGCTACTGGAGAAATCTTGGTGAATTGCAGCAGTGTGTCTTGTAGGTGGGACAATGATGCCACTAGGTGCCAGTGGTGAAGGGAATGAATGCTGAAGTTGGTGGATGGGAAGTCAACCAAGAGGGGCTGCTTTGTCCCTAAAAGCTTTGAGTATTGTTGGATCTGCACTCATCCAGGCCAAGTGGGGAGTATTCCATCACACTCCTTTGTTCTTTATATAGCAGGTCAGGCAGCATCCAAGGAGCAGGAGAATCGACGTTTCAGGCATTAGCCTATCATCAGGAATTGATGCCCAAAACGTCGATTCTCCTGCTCCTCAGATGCTGCCTGACCTGCTGTGCTTCTCTAGCACCCCACTCTCAACTCTGATCTCCAGCATCTGCAGCCCTCACTTTGTCCACCATTCAGTTAGATTACTGCTGACTGTCTCAATCGACTCTTATCTATGCCTCTCATTATCTTGTATACCTCAATTAGGTCCCCTCTCCTCCTCCTTTTCTCCAATGAAAAAAGTCCGAGCTCAGTCAACCTCTCTTAAGATAAGCCCTCCAGTCCAGGCAGCATCCTGGTAAACCTCCTCTGAACCCTCTCCAAAGCATCCACATCTTTTCTATAATAGGGCGACCAGAACTGGACGCAGTATTCCAAGTAAACCTTTCCTATCCATGTACCTGTACAAATGTCTTTTAAATATTGTAATTGTACTTGCCTCTACCACTTCTTTGGGCAGCTCATTCCATAGATGCACCACCCCCTTGTGCAGGTTAGGTGGATTGGCCATGCTTTTTGTCCCATAGTGCCCAGGGAATGTACAGGCTAGCTAGATTAGCCATAGTAGGTGTAGGGATAGGGTGGGTCTGGGTGGATTGCTCTTCAGAGTGTCAGTGTAAACTTGATGGGCCGAATGGCCTCTATCTGTTCTATGATTCTGATACATAAAGTTCAATGCAGTTAGGAACACGACCTGATCTTTATAATAGAACATAGAACAATACAGTACAGAACAGGCCCTTCGGCCCACGATGTTGTGCCGAACATTTGTCCTAGCTTAAGCAGCTATCCATGTACCTATCCAATTGCCGCTTAAAGGTCGCCAATGATTCTGACTCTGCCACTCCCACAGGCAGCGCATTCCATGCCCCCACCACTCTCTGGGTAAAGAACCTACCCCTGACATCCCCCCTATACCTTCCACCCTTCACCTTAAATTTATGTCCCCTTGTAACACTCTGTTGTGCCGGGGGGAAAAGTTTCTGATTGTCTACTCTATCTATTCCTCTGATCATCTTCTAAACCTCTATCAAGTCACCCCTCATCCTTCGCCATTCCAATGAGAGAAGGCCTAGTACTCTCAACCTATCCTCGTACGACCTATTCTCCATTCCAGGCAACATCCTGGTAAATCTTCTCTGCACCCTCTCCAAAGCTTCCACATCTTTCCTAAAGTGAGGTGACCAGAACTAAAAATAACCTTGTTTAAAGTTTACGAGGGATTTGTTATATAATCCGTGGAGGAGTGAAATTTTCTAAGCCATCAGTTTGCCATCATTTCCAGCCTGAGAGTGTTGGATCATCAGATTCATCTTGACTGTACCATTGGACCCCAAAGCAGTGTGCAGGAGGAGGTCAGCTTGCTGTGTTCGCTCAATGCCCAACCCTCTGTTCTAATTGAGAGCTCATCTGGCAGAGCACCATCAGGAGGAAACTCCCTATCGTGGTGGTCAACAAAGAAACTGTGGTTAAGAGCTTTGGATTGCAGTTTGGGGCAGAGAGACTGCATGAGAGGGTCAGGGTAGATCAGAAAGAAGGCTGAATTTGGAGAGACTGGGCTCTCCCCAGTCCTCTGGTAAAAGTCTCTTTTAGGACACCTCCCCCAAATCCAAATGGTGTGCATTAACATTGGTGCTGAGCAAGGCATTAGGATTCAAAACTAATGCACCTAACCTACACATCCCTGAACACTATGGGTAATTTAGCATGGCCAATTCATCTAACCTGCACATCTACGGATTGTGGGAGGAAACCACACAGACACGGGGAGAATGTGCAAATTCCACACAGACAGTTGCCCAAGACTCGAATTGAATCCAAGTCCTGGTGCTGAGAGGCAGCAGTGCTAACCATTGAGAAGAGGGGATGGCAAAATTAATTAAAATAGATATTTGTGTATGCTACATTATTAAAAAAATCTCAATGTCACGCATCAGTGAGAAAATAATGAATAAAATCCTTCGCCCCAATTCTGTAAATGTTGATTTGCTGAAAGGGGCTCAGTTTCTGTTGATGCTAAACAAAAGTCTTGGTCTGAGTCTGTACGCACAAGTGTTTAAGACCCAGATGGGTTGAAGTCTTCACAGTTAGTGCATTACAAAGAATTGCATTTCTTTGAGTTTGTTATATGAAAATATTTTGGCACTTTTCTTTGGCGAGGTTCAGTTTCACATCCTGGTGAAACAGTGGGGGTTGACTCGTACAGGTCATAGCCTCCGACATGGCCTCCAGCTGCTCCTGGATCTCCCTATTGTCCCAGCTGGGGTAGGCAGGAGGAGTGGTAGTCAATTTGCCCAGCGTTGCCCCTGTGTACATGACTGGAGAATAAAGGGTATCTTGAGACCGGTGCTGCCAGTCATCCTGTTGCCTGTGGATCTTCATGTGAGCGTTTCGACTCTTGATTTTGTAAAACATCCTGGATTGTTTTATGTTTGAGGAGGACAGAAATATTTTAAAAAAACAATTAATAAGGAATCTTGTGTTGTATGGTACAGTAAAGATAAACATTCTATCTGTGATTGTGCACACTTATGTCTGTTCTAGTAGAACTGTCTTGATCTTTATGTAGCGAAAGTTTCTGTCCATCAATTGTGTCTATTTGTCCCATCCTGTTTGTGCCTGTCTTTCTGTCCCTGTCTGTGTGTCTCTGTCCTTGTCTGAATCTGATACCTGCTCCTGTCCATGCTCTTGCTTATGCCTCTGTTCCTTGTCGTGGTGGTCAACAAGGGAACTATGGTTGAAAGCCTTGGATTGAGTGTGGGCCAGCGAGACTGTGCATGAGAGGGTCAGGGTAGATCAGAAAGGAGGCTGAATTTGGAGAGAGAGCTCTCCTCAGTCCCCTGGTGAAAGTCTCTTTAAGACTCCCACCAGTCCCCAAGTGACTTGAGTTTATGTTGATGTTTGTCTCTGCCCATGTTGATGATTGGCCCACATCTCTGTTTCTGTCTGTGTCTGTCTGTTTATATCCTTGATCTTCCCATGTTTTTATTGCTGTGTGTCCATGTTTTTTTTTCTCTCTCTTCCCCTGTCTGTATCTCTATGTTTCCCTTTCTGTCGTATGGCTAATGACAGGTACACTTACTTGCCACATTGTTTGCAGGGAAAGTTGCCGATGACTGTGGGGCAAGGAACCTCTCTCTCCACTCTGTGAGCATGCTGTATTGATTGAGAACTGGTAAATGGCTGCTTTGAATTCAAATGAAACAGCAAAAACTTAGAAACATATTCTGGGTCTAAAATATAATGATACAAACTACAATTGCCCATGGATGTGCATCATGGATACATCCATTTCAACACTTGATGAAATTCCTTGCCCAATTCTAGAGTGTACTCTCAAAGACTACATGAATAGGAACAGCAACACTCTTTGTTCAGACCTTTACGCAGTTCTTCGGGATGTGGGCATCCCATGCAGCGTCACTGTTTATTGCTTATCTCTAATTGTGCTTCAGAAAGCAGTGTTGAGCTATCTTCTTGAACTGTGCAGTTTGTGTGGTGTAGGGACATCCACTGTGTTATTAGAGAGGGAGTTCCACAATTTTGACCCCTTGACACTGGAGGGACAGAGATATATTTCCATGCAAGGATGGTGTGTGGCTTTGAGGGAAACTTGCAGGTAATGGTGTTCTCGTGTATGTGCTGTCCTTCTCCTCCTGGATGATACTGGTTGTGGGTTTGGAAGCTGTTGTTAAAGGAGCATTGATGAATTTCTGTAGTGTATCTTGTAAATGGTACACACTGCTGCTGCTGACCATTAGTGGTGGAGTGTGTGTCAATCAGGCGGGCAGCTTTATCCTGTCAAATCTCTTGAGTTTTGCTGGAGTTGCACATATCCAAACAAGCGGGGAGTATTCCATCACACCTGCCTGGTGCCTTTAGAAGGTGAGCAGACTTTGGAGAGTTGAGAGCTGACACCCATTTTGAATAAAATTACAATTACCTTGTGCAATATGTGCTAACTCACCACAAGCCTATATAGGCCTTGGGACAGTTTGATTTGGATAGTTCTGATATAAACTGAGAGTGTTCCTAAGAAGTGGATAATATTGTAAAATAATTTATCTCAGGGTTAGGAGTTAGTGATCATCCCAGAATGCAAGTGTTGAAATGAAGCCTTGAAGAGGGCTTGAAGTCTAGGAGTTAAAGATCACAATCAGTTTAAACCAATCAAGGTGTTGAAGAAAGGAACTCTGATGTGAATACTGTACAAGTTTTGCTGTATGGTACTGTATGAGAGATTTTGTTTTAAATTTGGAAAGGAGAGATTAGGGGTAAATAGCATTACAGTTGTACTTTGTATTTAAACTTTATGAATTTGTATAATAAGTAAAATGTGTTTATCCAGTTTTATCTTTTTTTTTGCTTAACAAACTTCTGTTTTATTGTTAAAACAAAGACAGTAACATTGAGTGCATTTGTCTCAGTAAGAGTCCAGTTCATTAAAACCAAATCAAATATGATCTCTCAAGCCAGATTTCAGTCTGAGATGGCAGGACAAACAGAGACTGGATCAGTTAAAGTTCACTGGAGTTTAGAGGATGAAGAATAGAAACTTATAAAATCCTAACAGGACTAGACAGGGAAAATACAGGAAGGATATTCCTGTTGACTGAACCAGGGGCCACAGTCTCAGGATACAGGCTAGGCCATTTAGGACTGAGATGAGGAGAAATGCCTTCACCAGAGAGTGGTGAGCCTTTGGAATTCTCTGCCACAGAAAGCGGTTCAGGTTAAAGATTTGAATGTTTTCAAGAAGGAGTTAGGTATTAATCTTAGGGCTAACAGGAGCAATGGGTATGGGGAGAAAGCAAGAACAGGGTGCTGAGGAGGATAATGAGCCATGATCATATTGAATTGTAGAGTAGGCTCAAAGGGCTGAATGGCCTACTGCTGCTCCTCTTCGGTTTTTGAGGGATCTGACTTATCCAGTAATAACATCAGCTAGGATTATAACGCATGGCAAAGGGAGCGTTAGTCTGTATCTAACCCCGGACTGGCCTTGTTCTGGGAGTGTTTGTTGAGGACAGTGTAGAGGGAGCTTTATTCTATGTCTAATTTCATGCTGTCCCTGTCCTGGGAGTGTAGGAAGCTTTAGCTTTATTCTGTATCTAACCCCCTGCTGCCCCTGTCCTGGAAGTATTTGATCTGGACAGTGTTGAGGTAGCTTTACTTTCAGTTAAAGGAGTAGAGAGAGTTTTACTGTCTATCTAGACCCATGCTGTATCTTCCTTGGGAGCATTTCAACAACATACAAACCACCTGTTCCATTGTAATAATTGGAGTCTCACCTCACAGTCAGTGTCTTGTTTGAAGACATTGTTCCAATCATCATCTGTATCTGACGGTCGATGGCGATATTTCTTGTTAAACTTGAGGATCTTCTTAAAGTTATAGTAATACTCAACACACTCTGTAACCAGTTTGGATTTCACCTGTAATAATGCAACAGAAGGTGGTCATTGATGCATTATAGGTGTGAGGTTCCCTGTAAGATACATTGAATAAAGAACACAGAAAGAACTCATGTATTTCCATACACTCAAGTCAACTGCCACCAATAAAGATATCCATCTATTCCTTGAGCCCCACCTTTACCCCCTTTTAAATGTACCCGACAGTGTGTTAGGTTTCATTAGTAGAGGGATTGAGTTCCAGAGCCGCAATATCATACTGCAACTATACAAAACACTGGTGCGGCCTCACTTGGAATATTGTGTACAGTTCTGGTTGCCATATTTCGGGAAGGAGGTGGAAGCATTGGAAAAGGTGCAGAGGAGATTTACCAGGATGTTGCCTGGTCTGGAGGGAAGGTCTTATGAGGAACAGTTGAGAGACTTGGGTCTGTTCTTATTGGAAAGAAGGAGGCTAAGAGGGGATTTGATAGAGACATACAAGATGATCAGAGAATTAGATAGGGTAGACAGTGAAAGTCTTTTTCTAAAGGATGATGACGTCAGCTTGTACGAGGGGACATAGCTACAAATTGAGGTGTGATAGATTTAAGACAGATGTCAGGGGCAGGTTCTTTACTCAGAGAGAAGTAAGGGCGTGGAATGTCCTACCTGCCAGTGTAGTTAACTCAGCCACATTAGGGAGATTTAAACAATCCTTGGATGAGCACATGGATGATGATGGGATAGTGTAGAGGGACGAGCTGAGAATAGTTCACAGGTTGGCGCAACATCGAGAGCCGAAGGGCCTGTTCTGCGCTGTATTGTTCTATATACTATGTTCTATTCTCCTATTCCTTTGAGCCCCACCTTCACCCCCTTTTAAATGTAACCTGTACTTGACCTTATCCACCCTATCTGGTAAGAAATTCCATGTTCTTATTATTAGAACTACCAAATAATTCCTTGTATGAAGAGAAATTATGCCAACTGAGTGTGTATTCACTGAAATGTAGAAGAATTAAAGGTTATGTCATTGAAACAGAAAGGATTCTGATAGGGCTGGGTCGACAGTGCTCCCTCAGCACTGACCCTCTGACAGTGCTGAGCTCCCTCAGCACTGACCCTCCGACAGTGCGTCGCTTCCTCAGCGCTGGCCTTCCGACAGTGTGGCGCTCCCTCAGCACTGGCCCTCTGACAGTGAGGCGTTCCCTCAGCACTAATCCTCCGACAGTGCGGTACTCCCTCAGTGCTGACTGTTAGCAGTCTGTGATTTTGTGCTAAAATCTCTGGAAGCAGCAAATTAGAATCTTGAGTTTAAATGCCCCTGAATTCTTCATCACATACCATCTTCTGAACCATGTGGAAGTCTTTCCTGTGCACCCCGAAAGCTTTATTAAAAACTCTGCGTTCACTAGGAGTCCAGTTACTGCTTCCTGTCAGAAAAAGAATAAACGATTCTGAATTATGAATATACTGAGAAGTTGCTCACCTGGAACAAAGCTGTTCTAGGGGCAGGCTGTTACTGCACCAAAACACTACAACAGCAGGAAGCAGGTGCACTCCTGAACTTCCTGAACACCCTTGGTGGTCGAAATTACTCCTCCTGTCTCTGATTTAGAATGACATTCAAAACCGATGACAGAGATCCAAGCGGGGAAAAACAATCTGTCCTGTATTTCTCTGGTGACTTTTCCAACCTCAGGATCCCCTCCAAAGCACTTTACAGCCAATTAACTACATTTTTGAAATGTGGGGACCATGAAATGTAAAAGTATATGCAGTGAGGTGCCATGAACAAGAACATGAAAAGGGCCTGATCATCTGCTTTGGTGTTTTGAATAAATATTGGCCCAGAACAGAGGGAAACACCTTTGTTGTTCTTATCACAGTGGCTACAGGATAATTTACATCTATTCTCAATTTAACATCTCACCTGAATGACAACAGTGCAGTACTGATCCTCCAACAGTGCAGCGCACCCTCAGTACTGACCCTCCAACAGTGCAGCGCACCCTCAGTACTGACCCTCCAACAGTGCAGCGCACCCTCAATACTGACCCTCCATCAGTACAGCACACCCTCAGTACTGACCCTCCAACAGTGCAGCGCACCCTCAGTACTGACCCTCCAACAGTGCAGCGCACCCTCAGTACTGACCATCCATCAGTACAGCGCACCCTCAGTACTGACCATCAATCTGTACAGCACACCCTCAGTACTGATCCTCCAACAGTGCAGTGCATTCTCCGTACTGACCCTCCAACAGTGCAGTGCATTCTCAGTACTGACCCTCCATCAGTACAGCGCTCCCTCAGCACTAACCCTCCGACAGTGCGGAGCTCCCTCAGCACTGACCTTCCGACAGTGCAACATCCCCTTACACTGACCCTCCAACAGTGTAGCAGCCCTCAGCACTGACCCTCCAACTGTGCAATATTTCCTCAGCGCTGGCCATACTGTCTCAATACTGACTCCCTGAGAGTGCAGCACTGATGCTCTGACAGTGTGCCACTCCCTCAGTACTGACCGTCCAACCATGCTATACTCCTCAGGCTTTGACCCTCTGACAGTGTTTCAATCCCTCCATAGCCCTCTAACTAGGCAGTCTTTATTTTCATTTCCTTCCATTGCTTTGCTTCCTATGTGTCTAAACTCTTACAGCTCTACAACCCTCAGATTTCTGTGTTTCACTAACTCTGGCCTCTCTTGCCCTGCTTAATTTACTTCACAGCACCAATGGCAGCCCTATTTCCAGCAGCCTAAATCTAAACTCTGGACCCTCCCCATCAATCTTCCCATCTCTCTCTTTGATGAAGGATATAAAACCTGCTCCTTTGACCTAATATTATACAACTTTTTGTCAAATTGTCTTTTTTATTCATTTATGGGATGAGTGTTGCTGCCTGGACCCAGAATGTATTACATATCTCTAGTTGCCCTTGCTGTCTGTGGGATGTAGGGACACGCACAATACCATTAGGGAAGGGGTTCCAGGATTTTGTCCCAGTGACAATGAAGCAATAGTGATATATTTCCAAGTCTTTTGGTGAGTGGCTTGAAGAGGAACTTGATTGGGGGAATTGCCCCTATCCCTCTACACAGTATTGGCTGTGGGTTTGGAAGGTGCTATTTGCGAGGCATTGGCGATGGAACACACTGCCACTACTGGTGATGGAGTTAGTGAGTTGTGCAAGTTGAGCCAATCAAGTGGGGGCTGCATTACTCTGGATGGTGTCAAGCTTCTTCAGTGTTGTTGGAGCTGTACTCATCCACACAAGTGGGGAGTATTCCATCACACTCCTGACTTGTGCATTGTAGATGGTGGGACAGGCTTTGGGAAGTCAGGAGGTGAGTTACTTGCTGCAAGGTATCCTGTCTCTGACTGCTTTTGTAGTCACTGTATTTATATGGCTGGTCCAGTTCAGTTTCTGGTCAATGGTAACCCCCAGGATGTTGATAGGGGATTCAGCAATAGAAATGCCATTGAATTCTCACCTGTTGGAGATGGTTATTGCTTGGGCACTTGTGTCGTGCAAAGGTTACTTGCCACTTGTTAGCCTAAACCTGGATATTGTCCAGGTCTTGCTGCATTTAAACATGGACTGCTACATATCCAAGGAGTCATGAATGATGCTGAACATTGTGCCATTATCAGTGAATGTCCCCACTTCTCACCTTATGATGGAGGAGAGGTCATAGCTGAAGCAGCTGAAGATGGTTGGATCTAGGACACTATCTCGAGGAACTCCTATCCTGGAGCTGAGATTACTGACCTCCAACAATCACAACCATTTTCCGTTTTACCAGATATGACTCCAACTAGCATAGAGTTTTGTTCCTAATTCCCATGACTCCTGTTTTGCACACTGTGGTAAGTGTGAAGCTCCTTTTCCTACTCTGTAGACCCTATATAAATGCGCAGTGTTTTTCGATTCTCTTGTAGGAGTAGGCGTGTAATACTGATTTTGAATGCAACTTGTTGATAAATATTCAGCAGTGTTTCTCTGATACTGTACCTGTATAATGGTAATCAGCCAGTCGATGGGATGTCGGACGGGCCCCATTGTTCAGTAGCAGCATCTCCAATGTAGCCTTTGATCACAAAAAGAGACTTTATCAATTGGACAAGTTGAGAATGATGGTTTTTTTTTAAAATGGCCTTTGGAAACTAGCAGCATTGAGCACATAAGGGTCTTTGTTGGATCTCCAGCTCTTTAAATGATTTAGATGAAGGGATGGAATGTACAGTAGCTAATTTTGTTGATGACATCAAACTAGATTGGAAAGTAGGTTCAAGAGGAGATGAAGCGTCTTCAAAGGGATCTAACTTAGTGGATGTAGTACAACTTAGGTAAATGAGAATGTGCCTTGTTTGTTTTGGCAGGAAGAATAGAAAAACAGTCTATGATTTAAAGAGAGAGAGATTGAAGAACCCAGTGGCACTGAGGAATCTGCCTGTCCTCATAATCACAAAAGGTTAATATGCAAGTTTAGCAAGTGATTAGAAAGGCAATTGGAAAACTGGCATTTATTGCAAGAGGAGTGAAATGTAAAAGTAGGGAACTTTGCAGTGCCCTGATGAGACCATATCTTGAGTAAGGAGTACAATTCCGGTCTCCTTATTTCAAAAGGATACATTTGGGACTGAAGCAGTTCAGAGACTGATCATTCAACTAAACTCCTAGGATGAATGGCTTATCTAATGAGGAAAGATTGGGCTAAGCCTCTATCTGTTGAAATTTAGGAGAAAATGGGGGATGATCTTATCGAAACATATATGGTCTTGATGGGGGTTGATATGGGAAAATGTTTCCTCATGCAGGAGAGACTTTGAGAACTTAAGAATAAGGAGTCTCCCTTTTAGGCTGTAGATGACGAGAATTATTTTTCTCAGAGGGTTGTTAGACGGTGGGATTATCTTTGTCAGAAGGTGGTGGAGGTTCTGTCATTAAATCTGAGTTTTAGTAAACAAGGAAGTTGTGTTATTTGGTGAACAGGAAATTGAAGTTGGGCCACAATCAGGCCATCTATGAGCTGATCAAAATGTGTTTTATTTGTTTGTGGGATGTGGTCATTTCTAGCTGGGCCAGCATTTATTGCCCTGTCCCTAGCTGCCCTGTGAGAAGGTGGCAGTGAACTGCCTTCTTGAATCACTGAAATCCACCTGCTGTGGGTTGACCTGCAATGCCATTAAGGAGGGAATTCCAGGATTCTGACCCAGTGACAGTGAAGGTACGGCGATATATTTCCAAGTGAGGATGGTGAGTGGCTCAGAGGGAACTTAAAGGTGGTGCTGTTCTCATGTATCTGCTACTCTTGTCCTACTAGCTGGAAATGGTGTGGGTTTGGAAAGTGCTGTCTGAGAATCTTCGGTGAATTTCTTCAGTGCATCTTGTAGGTAGTAGCAGCAGTGTTTACTGAGCATCAGCGGTGGAGGGAGTGGATGTTTCTGGATGTGGTGCCAATCAAGCAGGTTGCTTTGTCCTGGATGGTGTCAAGCTTCTTGAGTGTTTTTGGAATTACACCCATCCAAGGCAAGTGAGGAATATTCTATCACACTCTTGACTTGTGCCTTGTAGATAATGGACAGGCTTTGGGGAGTCAGGAGGTGAGTTACTCACTGCAGTATTCCTCGCTTCTGACCATTCCAGTGAATAATGGATTAGGCTCAAATAGCTGATTCACCTAATGGCTTCTAAATCCAATGTCCCCAAATGCATGAAAATTATGCTAAACCCTCATGAATCTCTCGATTAACCCCCAGGTGGTGCAATTGTAGTGTCCCTGCCACTGGGCTTGGAGGCTTGGGTTCAAGTCTCCATTATTCCATACATGTCTGAACAGGCTGGTGAAAAATATATAAAGTCAGTCAGCTCCTTGAGCCTTTAGAGTATGATTGGTATCAAAACTTTATCCAGGCCATAAGCACCCAACCTGGACCTGGACTCAACAAAGACTTCTTACCCCCGTGCGAGAGAACGCTGGGAACATCACCTGTTCACATATTACATTTACTGTACAGGATATCACAAATTACTGCATGTCAAAACATTTTCCAGAAAAAGTAAGGTGCGTATATTTACCATGATGTCTCCATTTAACTCAGAGAGACAGTGTAGGGTGAACTCTCGATTCAGTCCTCCACCTGGCAGCACACTGGAACAGGCCATGTTCAGCAGGTCCTCCACTGAAAGCACAGAGCAAACCATTGGAAAGGATTCACAAAATGGTTTCCACACAAGGAAATCAAATCAACTCTTGATTCATCAGGAACCATGATTGCTGGAGAAACTCAGCAGGTCTGCAGCATCTGTGTAGAGAATGTAGAGTTAATGTTTTGAGTCCAGTGACCCTTCTTCAGAACAGTCTGAAGAGGTTCAGAAGAAGGGTCACTGGATTCAAAACTCTGCTTTCTGTCCACAGATACTGCCAGACCTGCTGAGTTTCTCCAGTAATTTCTTTTTTTTTACAGATTTCCAACATCTGCAGTTCTTTGTCTTATCTTGATTCTTCAAGCCTCCTTGTTTTACACAAATACTTCACTTTTACAGACCTACTGAGCATTTCCTGTTTTTATTTCAGATTCCTTGCATCAGTAGTGGTTTACGTTTACATTCTTAAGTATTTTTCATGATATTGGATGTTCCAAAAAAATACAAGCAGTGAAGCACTAATGAGACATGGATAGAGCAGGCTCAGGAATGGTTGTTACAGGTTCTGGGGTTTAGATGTTTCAGTAAGAATAGGGAATATGGTAAAAGAGGGGGAGATGTGGCATTGTTAGTCAAGGACAAAAACTGACCCATCTTAAAGTCCTCAAACTTTGGTATTTCCAGTCAATGTTTGGAAAGTTAAAGTCACCCATAACAACTACCCTATTACTCTCGCTCCTAACCAGATTCATCTTTGCTATCCTTTCCTCTACCTCTCTGGAACTATTCAGAGGCCTATAGAAAAATCTCATCAGGGTGACCTCTCCTTTCCTGTTTCTAACCTCATCCCACACTACCTCAGTAGACGAGTCCTTAAATGTCCTTTCTGCCACCATAACACTGTCCTTGACTAACAATGCCTCACCTCCCCTTCTTTCAGATCCACTGATCCACAGCTGAAAGTGAAAGCAGAGTGACCTTACTCCTATGGTTTTCCTGTTTTATTCTGCCTGCAGTTATAAGCTTTAGTCGGTGTTCAATATGAATCTCTTAAAGGGGAGGAGTGTCAGTGCACAAAAAGATAATCAACCATCAGTTAGGTATTCCTTTTACTTGTGGTTGTTGTTGTATTCAGTTCACCTGAAGACAAAACACCTTCGACCGCAAGTCCATCAGGAAATGTAAAGAGCTGACCTCGAAGGTATGTTGCAGACTGGCACATTCCATGGACCAGGACTACATGCTGAGGGACGTTGTAAAGCTTGGGGCAGCTGCCGCCAAGGTGCAGTGGGGAAAAGGCCACCATCTGAGAACTTTGCATAATGTATAATGAGCATCCAATCAGTTATCAGATCCTCTTATTGCCCCAAAGTGAATGTGAATTGTTCCTTGCGTGAGCAGAAAATGCCTTTCAGGGAAGCTCTGAGCAATGTCACATTCCAATGTGCTGTTTGTTTTTTCTTCACAAGGACTGCATAGAATTGTTTTAGGACCGTTCGTATGTCCTAACAAAAAATATTTATGAATAAAGTATATATTTGAAATAAAAAGGTTCAGTCCACCTGAAGGAGATGTCAACTGACACATAAACCAGTCTTTATGGCCTGAGATATGTGGAGCTCTTAACATCGATGTACTCAGGACTGAGGTATAGAATGATCTCTTCGCTCAGAGTGCTGTGAATTCTTTGGTATTCTTTAACTAGAAGTTGTGGATGTTAAGTCATGCAGTATGTCCACGACTGGGGTTTTTAGGATTTTGGACGTTAAGGTATGTGGCAATGTTTCAGGAAAGTGGGAATCAGGTTGAGGAACAGCCGTGGTTAAGTTAAATGGGGTGACACAGCCTCGAAGGGTCATATGGTAGCTGCCAACTCCTATTTCTTCTGTACGTCCTGGGACTGACTGCCCTTTATCAAGGTGTGAACAAGTGCATAAATGCAGCTGGTATGCACCTGAACATAGCACTTGGCTTATAAACAGCAACTTTAAAATGGACACTGATAGTAAATGGTCAATATAGGCTGCCATCCATTTTAAATGTTAGTAAAGTGGTAGATAGTGAGTAAAAGTATTAACTTACCCTTCTCTTGTACTTTTTCATTTTCCATCAATTCCTTCCATGGTTTCCACACCAAATCTGCCTTGTGTATGTGCTGTTCACCTGGGGAAGATTCCACGAAGTCAGGGATCACAGCCTGGAAAGTAGGCCCAATGTTTACACAGCTGGAGAGAGAGAAAGACTGCTCTTTAATCAGCAAATCGTCAGGAGGCAGCTCTCCGCTGTCTTACTGAGCAGGAAGAAGCAAAGGAAGTCCTCTGGGAATCCTGGCAACTAATGACAGAATGTCTAAAGGTACTTCCAAGATCATTAATATTTCACATTTTGACTGGAAGAATAACAAGCTCATAACCTTTTAAAAAAAACAAGAATGTAAATGAGATGGAGGTACAGTGAGGGATTGGGGTTTGGCTGGGGCCAGTGATGATGCTCGAACGGACACAAAAAGCACTGGCGCAGGTTAATATATCTGTCAAAAATGTAGACATAGAATTGGGGTTCATTTCGAAAGGGATGGAACTGAAAGGCAGGGAAACTGCCTGAAACCTTGCAGTTGTGCCTTGGTTATTGCCCACTAGGGGCACTATGATCAGTTCTAGATGATAAAAGGAACATTGAGGTACTGGAGAATGTACAAAAGACGTTTTACTGGAACGAGAGCTTGTAATTGTCAGGAAAGGCTGAAGGAGCAATAGCGGTGTACAACTTGTTGAGGAGAGCATTGATAACTAGAACCAAAGGGCATTAATATATGACATTTAAAAAATCCATTCAGGAGAAACATCTTCACTCTGAGAATGTGGAACTTGCACTGACATAGAATATTGAGGTGAACAGTGTTGATACATTTAACAAGAAGCTGAAAAAAGCAAAGGGGAGAGGTAGCGAGGATGTAGTGATGGACTGGAAGGAGGGGGTGGAACACCAGCAGATGGGCCGAAAGGCTTTGTTTCTGTGCTAGGAATTCCATGTCATATGAGGTACATGGAGTGATCTACTGAATCACTCGATGCTTGGGTACAGCCAGCCTTTCTGTTCTGTTTAAATTATTCAGAGGTAACAAACATTAAAATAAGAATCAAATCAAAACTCAAACTAAAAAGAATATTTTCTAATAATTAGAATGTCAAATATCTGATCATTGTGGGTTTTTTTTTAACAAGATGTTTTGCAGATGGGACAGGTGCAAAACGAATACAAACTGGTTCTTGCTTAGATTCTGCCTGAAGTGAGAGAGCCCTCTTAGCCAGTGTAGGTGCTGTTTGTCAATGCGTCACCTGGAAACTGACTTTGAAAATCTCCTGGTCACACGGTAGTAATGCCTTTTAGCTTCTCACTGACAGAACAACCCAGCACAGATTAACACACATTGAATCCTGTATCCTGTGCACCCAACACAGATTAAAACACTACTGAAACCTGTAGACCCCGCACAGATTAACATATCCTGGATGCTGTATCCCTGTACATCCAGTACAGATAAACACACACTGTATCCTGTATCCCGTACACCCAGCACTGGATTATGTATCCTGTTACATCTAACACAGATTAACACATTTTTGGATACCAAATGCCCAGTACTATCCGTATCAGTGATATTTAGAATTCATATCACACAGCATCGAATAACTGATGACCCAATTTTTAAAAAAATGTTGATCTATCCAACAACATGGCAGTAGTTTCAGATTTGTAGTGGTAATACTCACGGAAAAGGATTGTTCACGGTTGCTGTGCAGTTCTGATGCACAAACTCAAATCCATCTGTTCAAAGAAATATATTTTTCAATGAGTAAGTGAATTCAACTATGAACTGTTAGACAATGAGTAATCCTTAATGTGAATGAATAATGACCATACATTTAAACAGAGTAATCGTTACAGTGAATAAATAGAATCTGTACAGTTACACAATGCAAAATACTTTTCCTAAATAGCCAGTGCCTCTGTATAGTTGCGTAATGAATTATGTTTATGATAAATACTGACTTGGTACAGTTATACAGTGAATGACCCTTACCCTGCTGAATAAACACCGACTGTACAGTTACACAGTGAGTGGCCCTTATTTTGCTGAATAAACACTGACACTGTACAGTTTCACAGTGAGTGACCCTTACCCTGCTGAATAAACACTGACTCTGTACAGTTTCACAGTGAGTGACCCTTGCCCTGCTGAATAAACACTGACTCTGTACAGTTTCACAGTGAGTGACCCTTACCCGGCTGAATAAACACTGACTCTGTACAGTTACACAGAGTGACCCTTACCTGGCTGAATTAAACCCTGACTCTGCACAACTACACAGTGAGTGAACCTTATCCTGCTGAATAAACACTGACTCTGTACAGTTACACAGTGAGTGATCCTTACCCTGCTGAATAAACACTGACTCTGTACAGTTACACATTGAGTGACCCTTACCCTGCTGAATAAACACTGACTCTGTATAGTTACACGGTGAGTGACCCTGACCCTGCTGAATAAACACTGACTCTGTACGGTTACACAGCGAGTGACCCTTACCCTGCTGAATAAATACTGACTCTGTACAGTTACACATTGAGTGACCCTTACCCTGCTGAATAAATACTGACTCTGTACAGTTACACAGCGAGTGACCCTTACCCTGCTGAATAAACCCTGACTCTGTACAGTTATTGATCCTAATGAACATACAATTTAGGAGCAGTGATAAGCCATTTGTGCCTTCAAGCCTGCTGTGCGAGTGAATAAGATCACAGCTGCTGTGTTTGTTTTTTGAATTTCACATTCCCATGCCACCCTGATATTTTGATTCCCCAGTCTAGCAAGAATCTATCTGCCTTGATTTAAAAATATTCAATAACCCCATCCTTCACCTCCTTCTGAGGCAGCATTCCAAAGTTGCACAATTCTTTGAGGGAATATTTATCTCTATGTCTGACTTAAGCAATTTTTAAACAGCGCTGCAGAGTTCCACTCATCAGAGGAAACATTATTTCCACATGAATCGAGACAAAACCAGTCAGGATCCTGTACACTTGAGTCAAATCACAGTTACTCAGTGAAGGATCCCATGCTTTCTGAATAAACAGTTACTTTTACCCTGTTGGCTCTGTTTTAGCTGAGCCTTAGTGAGACAATGTCAATAGTTTCCATATCTCAAGACCATTGGGCAAAACATTATATAAGTAGTGGCCATTCTGAGACCCATTTAAAAAAAGTGTGACTTTGTGAGATCGATGGAGACATGTTTAGGCTCATCTGTGATTCCAAAATAACCCATTAGGTATACTCGCAGTTTCGGGACCTTGATGGGTTCCTGGGTGTGAACAATACTTATGCAACTGGAAGAGCCATTGCTTTGAGGAGCAGGGCGGATACTTACTGAACTGGCTGCAGGTGAACAGCGCTGGTGTGGAATTGGTGCTGGTGTCAGTGGTGCTGAGATTGGAGAACAGGCCTGAGCTCTTGCGGTTAGGGTTAAGCATTGGCAGTGGTGTGTAATGGGGTGGCTCTGGGGAAGACATTTGTTGCTCTTCAGTGATGGTGCTTGTTGAACGGAGATAGCTTCGATACAAGGTGGCAGGATGGTACTTGGGAATGTGAGGTTCAGAATTCTGTAGAATAACACAAAAATATCCAGAGTTACTAATGTTACTAATGTTGTTGCCTTTAAATCTTAATTGATGTTTACTTAGATTACTTACAGTGTGGAAACAGGCCCTTCGGCCCAACAAGTCCACACCTACCCGCCGAAGCGCAACCCACCCGTACCCCTACATTTACCCCTTTAACCTAACACTACGGGCAATTTCCCATGGCCAATTCACCTGACCCGCACATCTTTGGACTGTGGGAGGAAACCGGAGCACCCGGAGGAAACCCACGCAGACACGGGGAGAATGTGCAAACTCCACACAGTCAGTCGCCTGAGTCGGGATGTCTTGCCTAAAATTAAGGCATGGGTCTTTGTAACCTCCATTCACCCATTCACCACTTTGTAACATCCCAAAAGGAGTTGCAGATGAAAAAGTACTTTTTGGGGTGTCAAAACGTAAGGAACCTGGCAGCCAGTTCACACAGAGCACATTCCCAGGGACAGCAGTTCACACAGAGCACATTCCCAGGGACAGCAGTTCACACAGAGCACATTCCCAGGGACAGCAATTTGATCATGAGGCAGTGTCAGATTTTTGTGATGTTGGCTGAGGGGTAAATGGTAAGTTTAGAACCCTAGGGAAACAGCTGCACGTATCCTTTGACTCATGTCGAAGTGGCACCAACAGCAGTGCAGGATTCTCGGTTAGTGCTCCAGTTTCTGGAGTCTGGCTTGAACTTTCAATTTGATTCAGGGGCAAGAGTGCTACTTACTGAATCATAACTGAGACCACATGTGAAACATTAACTCACAAATCAGTAGGTGCCAGATTCTGCTCCTCAACTGCAGAGTTAGCCAGGGCAGTACAATTGCCTCCATCCCTATTGCTTTCTCCTCTCAAATATAGAATATTAAGGGGTAATCTGATTGAAGCATTTAAGGTGATTAAAGAGATGATAGAGACTAATTTCGTCTGGAGGAGGAAGCCCAGATCATGGCCAGATTTGTACCAAGCTATTCAGAGGTGATGTCAGGAAGAACAACTTCAGGCAAAGGGAGTGGAAATCTGGAACTCTGTCCCTACTAAAAGCTGCTGAGAGTAGACGTTGGGATGGCTGTCTGGACAGCATTGGGATAATCAAGACTCGAGGTTTGGCTGAGGCAGGGGTGGAGTTGGGTGATATTATGGAATTGGAAGTAGAGAGACTTCTCAGTAGCTTCTCCAGTGGGCTCTCCCACCATTTTGGCACAGGGTAGCAGAGGCCAGTCCATAGGAGAGGAAACCGGAAATAACAAGCAAAGAAAGTCAGGGTTATAACAATAAAAGCAGATCCACCTCCTGTGCTGAGACATCAGCTATTCGGGTAAGTGTTGGCATATCCTGTTCAGGCAGGAAGCAGCCTGGATTCTCTGCCAGAAAGGTATCTTGCCTGCATCTGTCGGTCTTCACTGACATGGAAGTAGCTGTGAAGGGAGGGGAGAGGTGGCTGCCATCCCTTAAGAGTTTCTCTCCATCATTCTACAAAAGAAGCAGAAGTCTTTATCGAGTTACATCATATATGCAGCATGGAAACAGGCTGTTCGACCCAGCCAGATGATGCTGGTGCTTATCCTTCATAGCTCCCTCACCGTCTGTTCATCTCCACACCATCCTTTTATTCCTCTCAGTCACCTCTTTATCCAGCTTGTCCCTTAAATGTACCAACATTTTGATAGTTGTTAAGTTGGTTTTAATTTTCCAAAATTCCCTTGATTTATTGAATTGGAAAATAGTGAATTTAATTCCTTTACTCAAAAAGGAAGGAGAGAAAAAGCAATCTACAGGCCAATTAGTTTAATATCTGTTAACTGTAGCCTCATCCACCACTGGAAGTTCATTCCACACACGAATCACTCTCTGTGTAAAAATGTCACCCCTCGTGTCCTTTTTAAATCTTTCTCCTCTCATCGTTTAAAAAAAAACTTGTCTTTACCACTCATGATTTTGTAAACCTCTATAAGGTCACCCTTCAACCTCCTATGCGCCAGTGAAAAAAGTCCCAGTCTACCCAGCCTCTCCCTATAACTCAACCCTTCCATTCCCAGTAACATCCTGGTAAATCTTTTCTGGATCCTCTCCAGCTTAATAACATCTTTCCTGTAACAAGAAGACCAGAACTGGATACAGTATTCCAGAAGAAACCTCAGTGTTCAATATGACGTCCCAACGCCTTTACTCAAAGGTCTGAGCAATGAAGGCAAGTGTGCTAAATAGCTTCTTAACCACACCATTTACATGTGACTCAAACTTCAAAGAATTTGTATACCTGAACTCCTAGGTCCTAAACTAAGGAGTCACGAAGGAGATGCATTATTCGAAATATTGTAACAGGTTTACCTATTGGTATAAAAACAGAAAAGGCTGGAAAAACACAGTATGTGTAAGCAGAACTTAGGGAGAGAAACGGAGCAAACGTATCATTTCAATGTATTCTAAAGAAGAACCATACCTTTAATAGATTGTATTCTGTGTTTAAATTCACTTTTGAAATGGAGCAAACCAACTATTCTCCATCAACATGGCAGATGGAAATTCTGACACAGTGTTTTCTGTTATTGTCTACCATAAGTCTATGTTCACAAGCAAATAAATATTGGGATTCCTATAGTTCCAAGGTAAATTTGTTTCAAGGTCAAATTTATTGGCAACTCCTTGAATAGGGCCCTAGCCATCTGGTCGCTTTGCAAGCTTGATGCTGAGGTAGGACGTAGCAAAGCTATTCTGTGCAATAGTGGTTACCCTGATCAAATCATGACTCCCTGTATTTCACACAAATTCATAAAATAGTCTAAACCTGTCACTTTTGACCTTGGAAGGTATCTGGTCTACTTCTGATTACTCTGAAAGGGAAGATGACAATATTTACTGTGAACCATCTCAGGCTGCAACTTTGTAGTAAACCCATGAGTGGTAGTTTCCGCTAATAGCACATTGCTATCAAGCCAAAAAGATGTTCTGCCTTCTACTTCAGTGAGTCATGTGGTATATGAGCTTTAGTGAGAGTGTAACAACATATGTCGTCTGTCCCAACAACTATTGGACTTTATCAAACAACAAGTTCCATTGAACGTCTGCAGTGAAGAATGTGCTAATTGTGTTTAACCAAGCTATGTTGGCAAAACTCAGAAAATATGTACAAAAATAGGTGTGATTCTGCTATTGAATGACATTTGCTAAATAACCCTGGCTGTGCTAGTAATTATGCTGAAAACAAATTTAAGACTTCCAGTCAGGCTTGAAGTATGATTCACCTTTGCACATTATCTATTCATTCATGGGATGAGGGTGTCACTGGCTAGATCAGCATCCATTGCCCAACACCGGTTGTAGTTTGGTTCTTCATCAGCAACAGAGTGAAAGGGTACCCAGATACAATGTTATTGTATGAATGAGTGCACTTGAGGGGCTGAATGGCCTACTGCTACTCTTATGTTGTGTGTTCATATTTCCGAGAGCAGTTTTGAGTTTCAGCCACATTGTTGTGGGTCTGAAGTCATACATAAGCCAAACCAGATAAGGATGGCGATTACCTTCCCTAAAAGACATCAGTGAACCAAATGGATTTTTGTTAACAGCGACTAATAGCAGATTTATTAAGAGAATTCAAACTCAAGCTGCCGTGGTGGGATTTAAACACAGTTCCCAGAGCATTAGCCTGACTCTTTGGATTACTAATCCAGTGATATCGCAACTGCATCATCTGTCTTATAAATAAATTTATGGAGAATAAAAATAGAGAATGTCTGAAATAACTGCACAAAAGCCGGTATCTGTCACCAGGTCACCCTTAATTTACTTGTGCACAGCACATTGGCTGTGGCCAGCCAGCTCAGAGTCAGTCCCCTGAACTAAGAAGAAATCTCCTGGTTATATATTTTTTTCTTGACTGAGGAGATTCTAATCTCCTGGTTATATTTTTCTTTTATTTCCAGGAATACCAGTTAACAAAACTGGCTTTGTAAACCAGCCGGTTTAGGAATCAGGTCCTCCTTAAAAAAAGCAGAAACCAACAGCAGCAGGAACACACTGACTGTGGCCCAGCCAGCACAGAGGCAGTCCCCTAGACTGAGGGGATTCTAAATCTCCTGGTTATATTGGTCAGCCAGGGCTTTCCTGATTGTCCCAGGTTAACAGCCCCAATCAAGGATCTCATCGTCAATAAGAACCAGTGGGTTCCAAACACGACGGTGTCCCAAAAGTTTGTAGATCACTGTTTAGGCCTTAACTGGAGGATTGTGAACTATCCTGGGCATAACACTTCAGGTAAAATGAAATGATACTTGAAACAGTTCAGAGGAGATTGAAAGGATGTCATCAGGGATGGTAAAGGTATTTGATGGGCACAGAGGAGGTTTACCAGGAAGTTAGCAAGGATGAGGGGCTTCAGTGAAGTTGGAAAGTTGGGACTTGGAATGGAGAACATTTAGAGGTGACACAGTGGGCTGTAAGAGTTTGAGTATTGAGCTGCCTTCACAGAATGAGACAGTACGGAAGGAGGATATTTAGTCCATTGAATCTGTGCAGGCCTTTTGAAAGAGTCATCCAATTAGATCCCATTCCTGCCCTTTGATCCCATTGCCCTGTCCTCTCCAGGATCAATCCAGTATTCTATGGCAAGTTACTGGCTCCATGAAGAGTACACCAATATTAAATGCCAGGGTTTTGTTGCCAGTTTGAGAGAGTTTTTGTTTAAGATATTGCTATTAGACATTAATTAGAATAAAATTTGCAGCAGGTTCTGGGGGAATCACCGTGGAAGACCTGCAGGGATGATATAATCGTTCGTGAAAGTTTACACTACAATGTCAGGGAGATTCAACACAAGCAATACACTGGTGAGTCAGCTGCCTATATGATACTCTGTTTCTGTGGTCATTGGGTAGATCTCAAAACTATTTATTGGGAGGTGACGCACCCCATGGTACAATAACAATAAGAAGCAGCATAAAAGCTCAGCAAAGCTGAGAGGGATTTCATAACTTGGGGTTAGAAAGAAAACCGCTGGTTTGGACCTTGTGAATAATAGTCCCTTTATTCATTCATGGAGTGTGGATGTCACTGGCTGGGCTAGCGTTTGTTACCCATTTTGTTGCCCTTGAGAAGGTGGTGGTGAGCTGCCTGCAATTCACTGAACTGCAACACTAAGCTCCAAACTGATGGGAATGCAGTACATTCAGCTAGCTCACACTAACAGCAGAGGCAGGACTCACTGGGTAGCTTTTTCAAAGAGCCTTTATAGACGCAATGGGCTGGATGACCTCATTCTGTGCTGCAAGAGTCTGTGACGCTCTGTACATTGAATAGGAGAAAGGTGTCATGCAGGGAGACATGGGCAGGGGTGTAAAATCAAATTAATGTTTGGTCTCTGCTAGTGCTTGCTCTAAGCTTGTTTTTCTAACTCGAGGTGGATACAAGGTTGAGAGTGTGGTGCCTCGGTCAGCAGCATCCAAGGAGCAGGAGAATCGACGTTTCGGGAATAAACCCTTCATCAGGAAGCCCTTTCCTGATGGAGGGCTTATCCCCGAAACATTGATTCTCCTGCTGTGTCTTTCCAGCACTGCACTCTCGGTTCTGATCTCCAGCATCTGCAGTCCTCAGTTTCTCCCAGGTGGGTACAAGATGCAGATCAGAGCTAGGTTTGTTCAGGCCAGGGTATCTGGTGGTAAATAATAAATACCAGCTTTGCTGTGAACACACATTTCCACAATGAAAGTAATTTTTAAGTGTGAATTATTAAGATTATCTCACATCCTTTTCCCATTTTGCAATTCCTCAGCTCCTGCTGGATATGGATTAGAGGTATCAGATATTTTGTCCTTGTGATTTAATTTGACCAGCATTGTAATGTTGTTCAGTCTATCATGCACGTGCTAACATTTTAATTGAAAATGCCTATCATAGCCCAGTTTCCTTGTCCGGTCTCCTTTTCTTCCTCAGCTCGGACTTATTCATGCCTGACAACAAGTTGTTGTTTTCTCACAAACTTTCATAAGAACCCTCTTGGTAAACTGCTTCTTACCATTCCAGTGAAAGGTTATTCCCATTTCTAGCACAAACACTTCTCCTCTTCACCCTGCCCTCTCTGTAACTGTACTCATGTGAGCTGCTGATTTTAATGAAACAGTAAGCAACAGAGTGAGAGATAGCGAGCTGTTATGCTGCCTGTTGTGGTGTTTACTGACCTGGCTGACACTGTGAGATGTCCTCATACATTCATTACTGCCTGTGTGAATGTGTAGGGCTGAAAGGCTGTGGAATTGTTCCTTGCAGTAACCACAGGTGAAAGAATATGGGGAATCTGCCTTCTCTTCCATCCCTTTCCTGTGCGACAAAGAAAGAATAAAAATAATGCATTTCATATCACATCTTTCACCAGCATGGCACGTCTCAAAATCTACTACAGCCAAACAAACACTTCTAAAGAGTACCGACTGTTGGAAATTTGTAATTAGCAGCTGATTTCACACAGCAGACTCCCACATGTAGCACTGTCATATTGAATGTCTAATCTGTTTAACCCTCTCGGCTGAGGGGATTTAAAAGAAGAACAAAGAACAGTACAGCACAGGAACAGGCCCTTCAGCCCACCAAGACTGCACGGACACGTGATGCCTTTCTAAACTAAAAACCTTTTTCAGTATGAGTCCATATCCCTCTATTCTCTGTCTATCTGTCAAGGTGCTTCTTAAATGTTGCTGTTGTACATGCCTCCGCCACTTCCTCTGGCAGCGCGTTTTAGGTAGCTACCACTCTATATGTCTGAAAAACATGCCTCTCGCATCTCCTTTCAACCTATCACCTTCTACCTTAAACCTATGTCCTCCAGTAATTTACATTTCTACCCTGGGTAAAAGAATATCCATCCTATCCATGCTTGTCATAATCTTGTAAACTTCTATCAGGTTACCCCTCATCCTTTGGCATTCAAGTGAAAACAAACAAAGTTGTCCAATCTCTCCTCATAGCTAACATCCTCCGAACCAGGCAACATTCTGGTAAACCATTTCTGTACCCTCTCCAAAGGATGCATTTCCTTCTGGTAATGTGGCCACCAGAACTGAACACAGTATTCCAAATAAGGCCTCACTAAAGTTCTATACAGCTGCAACATGACTTGCCAATTTTTATACTCTATGCCCTGACTGACAAAGGCAAGCATGCCATATGCCTTTTTGACCACCTTATCTACTTGTGTTGCCACTTTAAGGAAGTTCCAGGACACCAGGCAAAATTCCCCTGCTTTCCTTCCAACAGTAGTTCTTAGGTCTTTCACATTCACCCAAGAGAGCAGTTAGTTCCTTGTGACCATGTCTTGTGTGAAAGATAGCACCTTCAACAGTGCAGCACTCTTTCAATACTGACCGTCTGACAGTGTATCACTCCCCCAGTACTGACCCTCAGTGCTGATCCTCCAACAGTGCGTCACTTCCTCAGTACTGACTTTGCAAAGGTGCAATGTTCCCTCAGCACTGACCCATCAAAATGTGGCGCTTCCTCAGCACTGACTCTCCAACAATGTGTCACTACCAAAGTACTGACGCTCTGAAAATGTGGCACTCCCTCTGCACTAACCCTTTGAAGGTGCTGTGCTGACATTGGTAGTGGGCAAGTTGTTGGAGGGAATCCTGAGGGATAGGGTTTACACGTATTTGGAAAGGCAAGGACTGATTAGGGATAGTCAACATGGCTTTTGTGAGTGGGAAATCATGTCTCATGAACTTGACTGAGTTTTTTGAAGAAGTAACAAAGAGGATTGATGAGGGCAGAGCAGTAGAGATGATCTATATGGACTTCAGTAAGGTGTTCGACAAGATTTCCCATGGGATACTGGTTAGCAAGGTTAAATATAAATGCGAGGTGCTGCATTTTGGGAAAGCAAATCTTGTCAGGACTTGTACACTTAATGGTAAGGTCCTAGGGAGTGTTGCTGAACAAAGAGACATTGGAGTGCAGGTTCATAAAGATTTACAAGGATGTTGCCAGGGTTGGAGGATTTGAGCTACAGGGAGAGGCTGAACAGGCTGGGACTGTTTTCCCTGGAGCATCAGAGGCTGAGGGGTGACCTTATAGAGGTTTACAAAATTATGAGGGGCATGGATAGGGTAAATAGGCAAAGTCTTTTCCCTGGGGTCGGGGAGTCCAGAAGTAGAGGGCATAGGTTTAGGGTGAGAGGGGAAAGCTATAAAAGAGACCTAAGGGGCAACTTTTTCACACAGAGGGCGGTACGTGTATGGAATGAGCTGCCAGAGGAAGTTGTATCTGGATGGATATATGAATAGGAAGGGTTTAGAGAGATATGGGCCACGTGCTGTCAAATGGGACTAAATTAGGTTTGGATATCTGGTCAGCATGCACAAGTTGGACTGAAGGGTCCGTTTCCGTTCCATATACCTCTATGATTGTATGACTCTACAACTTGGGAACAGAGATCTCAGTAATTCATCTTAATTGATCTGAGGATGTGACTACTCAGAGGCTATTTTGCAACAGAGAGTACTCTGTTAACAATGTACTTAAGGGGAACAGGCCATTTAAGCATAAAACTATCTCAGTGAAACATTACAGCTGACTCCACAAGCAATACAGCAATCTCTATAGGCGGCACTCCTCTCAGTACAGAGTGGAAAAGTAATAATGTTCTGTTCTGCTTTCAGCTTAAGTTTAGTCTAAAATTAGTTGCCATGACACTCGTGACAACTCGCACCAACATCTACCTTGGGTATGAACCCATTAAGATCAGGCAAAGCCTGTCACTGGTACTGACTGTCACTGTATTGTGGGTTGGAGGAGGAAGTTCCCTCCAGTGCCATACATTACCTTTGGTCTGACATTCTCGCACAAGCCTGAGGAATTTGGTGAGCCTGCAAGAACAAAAACAATTCATCATCATTATCTCTCCATAGTGCTCGTAAAAGTGCATTTGAAGGAACTCATTATGTATTCACTCCTACACTCATTCAGTTTCCAAACCACAGTGTGGGCCAGTGATCTGACTGAGCCCAAAAGATCATGTAAGTTCTGCATTCTGTCACTGGTGTGTGCTGCCTGAGGTGATATCTGCCCATTTGGTGCTGAGACTCTGGCCCTTTATGTTTTGTTACATCCAGGCTTAGCTGCTGGGTGGCACAGTGGTTAGCACTGCTGCCTCACAGCACCAGAGACCTGGGTTTAATTCCCGCTTCAGGCAACTGTCTGTGTGGAGTTTGCACATTCTCCCCGTGTCTGTGTGGGTTTCCTCCAGGTGCTCCGGTTTCCTCCCACAGTCCAAAGGTGTGCGGGTTAGGGTGGATTGGCCATGCTAAATTGCCCATAGTGTTAGGTGAAGGGGGAAATGTAGGGGAGTGGTTCTGGGTGGGTTGCTCTTCGAAGGGTCGGTGTGGACTTGTTGGGCCGAAGGGCCTGTTGCCGTACTGTAAGTATTCTAATCTAATCTAATCAAAAACCATCACCATCTCCATATTTCACAAACTTGGAGCATGATTCTGGGCAGTGGTAACCTCTGAGATGTTGAGGATTGTTTCAGTGAAGGCAAACCCATTGAATATCGTAGAAACCCAACAGAGGAGAAGCAGACCATTTGGCCCATCAATTCCATAATGAGCCTCTGAAGAACATCCCATCCATCCCTGCTCCCTACCCCGTAACCTCACTTTTACCATGGCTGACCCATCTATCCTGCATATCCCTGGACACTCTGGGTAATTTAGCATTGCCAATCTGCTTAACTTGCATATCTTTGGACTGTGGGAGGAAACTGGAGCACCTGGAGGAAACCCACGCAAACACAGGGAGAATGTGCAAACTCCACACAGACAGTCTCCTGAGGGTGGACTTGAACCCAGTTCCCTGGTGAGGCAGCAGTGAGCCACCATGCCACCCTGTCTTAAGGGGCAATGTTTAGATTCTCTCTTAGACGCTCATTGCCTGACATTTGCGTGACATGAATGTTACTTCGCCCACTACAGCTTTGTCACTCACTTTATCTGTACTCCTTTGGTGTAATCTCCTTACAACTCACTTCCCTACTGATCTTTCTGTGATCAGCATATTTACCATTTACCACTGAACCTTCCATCCAAATCATTGAAATAAATGATAAAATATTGAGGTTCAATCACTGATCCCTGTGGCAAACCACTTTATACATATTGCAACCAGAAAATGACCCAGTTATAGAGTTGCCAACACTGTTTCCTATTAGCTAGCTAATCTATCCATACAAAAGGTTAGTTCCTACACCATGAGATTTTATTTACTGTAATAACTTTTTGATATGAAGACTATCAAATGTCTTCTGGGAACTTAAGTACTGTATATTGACTGGCTCTCCTTTACCCACACTGCATGCCAGTTCCTCAAAGAGCCCCAACAAATTAGTTAAATACTCTTTCACTAAACCATGTTAACTCTGCTCATTACCATGTGTTATTCTAGTGCCTTGCTGTAACATCTTAAATAGTAGCTTATAACATCTCTATTTTATATGTTAACTAGCCTTTAGTTTCCTGTTTTCTGTCTTCATCCCTTTTTGAATAAAATAGTTACGTTTCATTTCATTGCCGTCTTGCACGTCTTCTTGTTTCACTGCACGATTGGTTTCAGCTGTTTGGAGCCTAATCTCTGAATTTCTTCTCTAAATATCTCTGCATCTCTCTCTTTCTTGAAGTTACTACTTCCACTTACCTTTTTGACCAATCTTGTGGTAATGTCTGTCATAGTGCGATATTTAATTTTGACTGATGACATTCCTATGGGAAGTTCTCTTACATTAAAGGCACATAGAACTGCAAGTTTTATTTTAAGGGTTTTACATTTAACCTGGTGATATTGAGCCAAGTAAGGAAATTAATAAAGAGGTGTCACCTGGTTTGCAAGTTCAGATAGGTCAAAGTTGGGATGGTGCCCAATCCCCACTCACTCCCTTCTCACTCGCATGTGATCACCTTCGTCATGATTTCCAGGGGAAAAAGAGAAGACAAAACAATGAAACTATTGAACCTAATATCTGTGACTGACTTCCTCCAGCGAGACGAGATATCAGCATATGGATCAGATTGAGTGCTTCAAACAGGAATGCTGTATCTCCACGTGCCCCTACCTGCTGCCAGAAGATGCCTGGTGGGCAGGCCTGTGATCCCACTTCTTTAGCAACTGGCATGTTCAGTGGACCCTGAAACTCTGCACATGCGGAGTGCTCGCCGTTCTCCAGCTCCTGCCTTGAACAGCCCATTGTGTACTGCATGGAGGGAGAGTTGTTGAGCTGCTGAGGACTCTGCACTGAAACACAAGGAGGAGAGTCAGTAATCAGTTGGTGGATTGAACACATTCAGGTCTGTGAAAAAATAGGCCTTTCAGCTGAACAGCATTGTGTTGGTGATTACACTGCACACAAACACTACACCATTCTATTTCATTTCACCCCATTAGCATACTCTTCGATTCCTTTGTCCTCTTAAATTTATCTGTTGGATATGGAAGTGACCATTTTATATATATTTATGCCCACGGTTCAGTTATTTCTGAAACATCTCTATGCCTAATGTTTCATATCTTAAAACCTCCTCTAGGTTAGGACATTAATAATATTGTCAGTTCAGTTGATCAGATTGGTTTACCTCTCTTTATTAAACTTTGCGTTTCCATCGGACCTTACTACTTCACACAGCTGATTGAATGTTCTTCATTATGTTGGATATCCAGAAGATCTCCCAAAACACAGTGTGCAATGAGAAACTGGGGTAACATTGCTTGTGAGAAGAGTGTTGACCAGAGAGAATTCCCCTGTTTGACAAAACCTCACATTTAAAAGTCTTCAATAAGCAGATAAAGAGGAGGAAAACTCTTCTGCCAATGAGGCACTAGTACTTTGAGGCACTTTACCTGAAGGTACTGGTGAAATCAACTGACCTAAGTTATAGCCTGTGATTAGTCAAGACACATATGGGTTTAAAGGAGATCTAAATAAATGCAAGGGAGAAAGGAACAAAAGGATATGTTATGGGGGAGAAGGGAAGATGAAGCGGGGTGGGAGTAAATTTGTGTAGAGCAGATAAACAGCACAGAGCAGTTGATCTGAATGGCCTGTTACTGCAGTAGCCATTGTATATCTACAAAATTTAACAGGACTCTAAAATACCCCATCATTGGTATTCCACGAAGGTTTCCATCTTCCCTTGCCTTTACTAAAAATTCGAAGACTGACATTGATTTTTGTTAGGCTGAAGGAATCAGATATTTATCAAAAAAAAGAGTAAATGGAGTCGAGTAACAGGATTAGGCAGGATCTGATTGAACACAGAATAGGCTGGGTGGACTGAGAAGCCACCTCTTGCTATGATTTGAAAGATTTTGAAGGGTTGTATTTTAATGCTCTGTCACACATACCACCTCCTCACTAGTTGACAACCTGTCAAATCACAGAACCAGGAGAAAGTGAGGACTGCAGATGCTGGAGATCAGAGCTTAAAAATGTGTTGCTGGAAAAGCGCAGCAGGTCAGGAATCCTGAAGAAGGGCTTATGCCTGAAACGTCGATTCTCCTGCTCCTTTGATGCTGCCTGACCTGCTGCGCTTTTCCAGCAACACATTTTTAAGCTCAAATCACAGAACCGTAATAACACAGAAGGGAGTAATTCAGTCCATTGTGACTGCACCAGCTTTACAAATGAACATCATTACCCACTGCCAATCTCCTCCCTCTTCCCCATACACTTGCACCCAATTTCCAGCCAAAGAATTATCCAGTGCCCTTCTTAAATGCTGCAATTGAACCATTGCCACATTTCTAGGCAGTGCATTCCAGACCACAACTTTGTGCTGCGTGAAGGTTTGCACATCACTTTAAATGTTTCTCTCCAGCTACCGTACCCAGCATGAAAACCTCGATCAAATCTCCTCTTGGGCTTTTTCTCTCCAAGAAGAACAGTCCCAGCTGCTTCAATCTATCCTCAAAATTAAAGTCTTTCATTCCTATAACCCTTCTTGTAAATTGTTTCAGCACTCTCTCCAATGCATTTATACCTTTCCTATAATGTGATGCTCATAACTGTACACAATACTCCAGATGAGGTCTAACAGGCGTCTTATACAAATTCAAAATCACCTCCTTGTGGCTCTTGTACTCTGTGCCCATACTAATAAAGCTGAGAATACTGTATGCTTTATTAACTGCTCTCCACCTGTTCTGCCATCTTCCTCGCAAAGTGCATGAATCTTATTAGTCACCTATCTGCCCACTCCGGCAACTTGTCAATGTGCTTCTGGAGTTCCATACCATCTCCTCACAGTTTACAATTCTTCCAAGTGTCATTCATCTGCAAACAATGTCAAATCCTGAGAAATTTCACTCGAAATCTTCCACCAAAAATTATACATTGATCATTACTCTCTGTTTCCTATCATTCAGCCAATTATGTATCAGTAAAAGCCGAAAGAACTGTGGATGTTGGAAATCAAAGACTAAAACTGAAGTTGCTGGCAAGGATCAGCAGGTCTGACTTTTCAGTTTCAATCAGTTCTGAAATGTTAATCTGAAACGTTAACCCTGATTCCTCTTCACAGATGCTGCCAGACTTGCTGGGCCTTTCTAGCAATTAAGAAACCATATGGCTTCTATCCCTAACTTTCCTGACAAGTCTGTTGTGTGGCAGTATATCAAGCACCGTTTCAAAATCCATGTACACCACATCAGCAGTGTTACATACATCGAGCCTTTCTGGTACCTTTTACAGATACTCCAACAGGTTAGTTAATTCGAATTTCCTATTTAGAAATTCTTGCTGACTGTTACTATTCGAGCCACATTTTTCAATTTACTTGCTAATCCTATCCTCAATATTTATTCCTAGAAGTCACCCCACCACTAAAGTTAAACAGACTGATCTGTAATTACTGGGATTATCCTTACAACATTTCTTAAACAAGGCTGTAATGTTTCCAATTCTCCAGTCTTCTGGCACCTCCCTGAGTTCCAGAGAGATTGAAAGATTATGGCAATCATTTTTTTGGATGCTGCCTGACCCTGTTGTGATCTCCAGCACTTTTTGTTTTCATTATAGATTTCAGCATCTGCAGTAATTTGCTCCTTCACTTTTTTCAAAATCCTTGGAGACATCCTGAATACTTTACTGGAGGACCCTGACAAATGCCACATTCTTCACTCTAACATTCCTGATACACTCAGGGCTAACATAAACAGATGTTTAACCAGGAGGGGCACCTAACACTATTGCAGAAAAAAAGGCAGGAAATCAGAGTTGAGGATTATCAGTTGTGATAACATTGAATGAGAGAATGAACTTGATCGACCAAATGCCTACTTTTGCTCTTACATCTTATCACTCATCCTTCACAATAACATTCCACATTCTTCATTGTAAAACTCTGATGTATCCCACATCCTTCACAATAACACTGATAACATATTCCACATGCTTCACCATAATACTCTGTTATATCTCACACTGTTCACTGTAATACTGAAATATCCAACATCCTTCACTGTAACACTGAAATATCCAGCATCCTCCACTGTAATTCTCTGCTATATCCCGCATCCTTCACTGTAACACAGATATATCCCACATCCTTCACTGTAACACAGATATATCCCACATCCTTGACTGTAACATTGATATATCCCACATCATTCACTGTAATACTGATATATCCCACAGTGTTCACTGTAATACTGATGTATCCCGAATCCTTCACTGTAATACTGATATATCCTACATATTCACTGTAACTCTCTGATATCTCCCACACGGTTCACTGTAACAATGATATGTCCCATATCATTCACTGTAACACTGATATATCCGACATCATTCATTGAAATGCTGATCTATCCCACACCCGTCACTGCAATACTGATCTATCCCACACCATTCACTGTAATACTGATATATTTCATACCATTCACTGTCATACTGATGTATCCCACACTGTTCACTGTTAAGAATCACACAACACCAGGTTAATATGCAAAAAATCACAACCATCTGATGAAGGAGCAACGCTCCAAAAGCTAGTGCTTTCCAATAAACCTATTGAACTATAACCTGGTGTTGTGTGATTTTTAACTTTGTACATCCCAGTAAGTCTGATATATCCCATAGCATTCACTGTAACACTGATATATCCCAAACCTTTCACTATTAACCCTCTGATATATCCTACATCCTTCACTAACATTTTGCGAAATCCCACATCCTTCACTATTACATTCTACATTCTTTATTGTTAACCGTGTGATGCATCCCACTTCTTTCACTGTAACACACCAATATAACCTTCTTCACTCATTGTAACTCTCTGATAGATATCTTCACTGTAACACTCTTATAGAGTCATTGAGATGTGTACCATGGAAACAGACCCTTTGGTCCAACTTGTCCATGCTGACCAGGTTTTCCAAAGTAAACTAGTCCTATTTTCTTGTGCTTGGCCTATATCCAAACCTTTCCTATTCATGTACCTGTCCAATTGTCTTTTAATTGCTGTAATTATACCCACTTCCTTTGGTTCATTCCATACACAATGTGTGAAAAGGATGCCCCTGGGTCCCTTTGAAATCTTTCTCCTCTCACCTTAAACCTATGCCCTCTAATTTTGGACTCCCTAACTGTAAGGAAAAGACCTTTGCAATTCCCCTTATCTATACCCCTCATAATTTTATAAACCACTAAAAGATCACTCCTTAATCTCCTACACTCCAGTGCAAAAAGTCCCAGCTTCTCCAACTTCTTTGTATAACTCAAACCCTCTATTCCTAGCAACATACTTGTAGATCACTCACGGTAACAATCAGCACACATAGAATCATATAATCCCTATAGTGTGGAAGCAGGCCTATCGGCCCATTGAGTACACCGACTCTCCGAAAAGCATCCCACCCAGACCCACACCCCATCCTATCCCTGTAACCCGGCATTTCCCATGACTAAATCACCTAGTCTGCACATCTCTGGACACCATGGGAGATTTTAGCACGGACAATCCACCCTAACCTGCACACCTGTGGACTGTGGAAGAAAACTGCAGACATGGGGATAATGTGCAAACTCCACACAAACAGTCGCCCGAGAGTGGAATTGAACTTGGGTTCCTTGTGCTCTAAGGCAGCAGTACATTATGAAGCCAAATACATTCCAGGAGAAACAGAAGTACCTGGTGAGCTGTGGCTGGGCTGCTGGTAGAGCTGGTGTGTCAGGGTCTCTCTCTGCTGCGCTTGTACCCTGTAGTGTTGTCTTTCACCATACAGGAATTGAGGAGGTGCATTGAATGAGTGGTGGAATTGCTCAAACTTTCCTGGCTGACACTGGTGTGGGTGGACGGGCCCCTGGACAGGCTCCCTGCTAATCTGCATGTGCTGCAACAACTGATGATGACTTGGCTGCTGTACCTGGTGGTAGGGGCCCATTTGGTGCTGGCTGTCACTCTGCTGTTTGGTGTCACCTGAGGGTTTGTGGAGCTGATGTTGCTGCATTTGGATGGCGGGCTGCTGCACGATATCTTGCGCCATCTGCTGGCTGACAGTGGGAGGCTGCTGCTGCTGCAGCCCTGCCATGCGCCGCAGCTGAGGGTAGCTATAATGCAGCGACTGCGGAAGTAAAACTTTGGGCTGCTGGTTTGTGGGCATGCATGGCACGTGCTGAGACACTCTGGGCTGAGGGTAGCGTTCTGCTGGTGCTTTCTGCAAGAGCATTTGCCGCAGTGTGATGTTCTGTGTGTAGCTGCCTGTCACGCTGGAGCTGTGACCCAGAGAGTGTCGGTTCGCGAAGGCTTTGTTGAATGAGTCCAACTTCCCATCCGCTCGTTTAGGCAGCTGCAAATCGCACTGTTCGAGGAGGCCATAAGTATGCCCACTTGCTGCTCTCACCAGTCTAGGATCACTGGGCTCTTGCTTCACAGTTACTTGGTTGCTGATGTCTGAGTGGTCCCAGCCAGCATTCCCAGTCAGCTCCAACCCTTTGTGTCCACCCAACTCCAGCCTGCCAGCCTCCATGGGGTCAGGATCGAAGCAGGATGAGACAGGAGAGTTTGACTCTGGGACACTCTCCAGTCCAAGTGTGTGTGAGAGGCTGCTGTCCATCCCAGGCAAAGGGCCACACTGCCCTTGGTGACGTTGAAAATAAAGCAGTCCCGCTCCCTCGCTGGTCTCTGGCTGGTTCAGCTGTTGCTCGCCCATGGCTTGAACCCACTCTGGCTAATTTGTGTATGCCAAGGAAGTCTGCAGGTCATCAGTCACCAGAGCTGGGAGCTGAAACAAAGCAGAGGCATTAGCCATGAATCAATTAGGCTTAACATTCACTGGGTGGGCGGCTGAACAGGAGGGGCTGAATGTCAGAATTTGAACATGTGTGTACGTGTACGTGTGTGTGTGTAGGAGGGCACACACGCTCACATGCTGTCTCACATAAACTCATCATCTCAAACCTCTCACACACACACTCTCACTTACATTCACAGATCCTCTCTCATACACACACTCACACACTCCCTCCCTCACATACACTCTCACACTTTCACACTTACATGCTGTCTCACATTCACACACACACTGACATGCTCACAGAGCCTCTCTTACACTCTCAAATACCCACACCCAAATGCCCTGTACCTCACACATACACTCTCACAGGCCCTCTTTCTCACTCCCTCACACACACTCTCCCTCACACACTCTTTCTCTCACACTATCACATTCTCTCTCTTTTCCACACTTGGTCTCTCACATGCTGTGACTCTCGCGTGTGCATGTCCCGCACAGAAACAAACTCTCTGTCTCGTACACTGTCCCTACCACACACTCTCTGTTACACCATGTCTCCCTCTCTCACCCTGTCATACACCCTCTCTCTCACAAACTCACTGTCTCACACATTCTCTCTCGTGTACTATCTCCCACATGCTCTTTTTCACACCCTCTCTCACACCCTCTTTTACACATTCTCTTACATACTCTGTCCCACATGCTCCCTCACATTCCCTCTCACAAACACACACTGTCTCTCAGACACCCTCTCTCTCTCCCACACCCTTTCTCACATTCTCTCTCTCACACACTCTCCCCACCTCTCTCTCACTCACTCTCACACACTGTCTATCTCTCACACACCATCTCTCTCACACTCTCTCTCTTTCCCGCACAATGTCTATCACACACACTCACATTCTCACTGTTACTCCTGTAAACACAGACTGAGATCCATATTTGAGGCCTTGACTGAGAGATTTTATTCACTGGAATCATCAAAAGAGTTTTCAAATTAGCAGTTTGGTTAAATGTTTTATATCAAATTATCATTGTCATGAATGGTGCAAGAAGTTCCCCGACATTGAGAAAATATTACTGGACATGGGGAAACCAGATGGTGTGCCTTTTCAAAATGAATTTTAACCAAAGAACAGATAAGCATCAGCCACTCTATTTCTCAGTAATTCTCATTTACAAATATTTGGATCTTAGTTATACCCATGACAGTAATAATTAATCATTTGACAAAGTATTCTGCTCACTAGATGATGGACAATGATAATAGGAAATGAAGTATTTTTCTCTTCATTTCATAATGTCTTGAGTGACAAGATTTACCATCAGATTGCCTCCAAGATAGGGACAGCACAGGGTTAGATACAGAGTGAAGCTCCCTCTACACTATCCCCTTCAAACACTCCCGGGACAGGGACAGCATGGGGTTAGATACAGAGTAAAGCTCTCCTAACACTGTCCCTATCAAACATTGCCAGGGCAGGGACAGAATAGGTTTAGAGACAGATTAAAGCTACCTGTACAAATAATAAAGATCTGCAGATGTTGGAAATCTGAAACAAAAACAGCTCTGAAAAAGGGTCACTGGGTTTTGTGTGTGGGAAATCATGTCTCATGAGCTTGATTGAGTTTTTTGAATAAGTAACAAAGAGGATTGATGATGGCAGAGCGGTATACATGATCTATATGGACTTCAGTAAGGCGTTTGACAAGGCAACCTTGTGAGACTGCGAGCAAGGTTAGATCTCGATACACAATTGGCTCAAAGGTAGAAGACAGGGTGGTGGTGGAGGGTTGTTTTTCAGACTGGAGGCCTGTGACCAGTGGAGTGCTACAAGGATCGGTGCTGGGTCCTCTATTGTTTGTCATTTATATAAATGATTTGAATGCGAGCATAAGAGGCACAGTTAGTAAGTTTGCAGATGACACCAAAATTTGAGTTGTAGTGGACAGAAAATAAGGTTACCTCACATTACAACAGGATCTTGATCGGATGGGCCAATGGGCTGAGTAGTGGCAGATGGAGTTTAATTCAGATAAATGTGAGGTGCTGCAGTTTGGGAAAGCAAACCTTAGCAGGACTTATATACTTAATGGTAAGGTCCTAGGGAGTGTTGCTGAACAAAGAAACCTTGGAGTACAGGTTCATAGCTCCTTGAAAGTGGAGTCGCAGGTAGATAGGATAGTGAAGTAGGCGTTTGGTATGCTTTCCTTTATTGGTCAGAGTATTGAGTGCAGGAGTTGGGAGGTCATGTTGCAGCTGTACAGGACATTGGATAGGCCACTGTTGGAATATTGTGTGCAGTTCTGGTCTCCTTCCTATCGGAAGGATATTGTGTAACTTGAAAGGGTTCAGGAAAGATTTACAAGGATGTTGCCAGGATTAGAGGATTTGAGCTACAGGGAGAGGCTGAACAGGCTGGGGCTGTTTTCCCTGGAGCGTCGGAGGCTGAGGGATTACCTTTTAGAAGTTTATAAAATCATGAGGGACATGTATAGGATAAATAGACAAAGTCTTTTCCCCGGGGTGGAGGAGTCCAGAACTAGAGGGCATAGGTTTAGGGTGAGAGGGGAAAGATTTAAAAGGGACCTACGGGGCAACTTTTTAACGCAGAGGTAGTGTGTGTATGGAATGAGCTGCCAGAGGAAGTGGTGGAGGCTGGTACAATGACAACATTTAAAAGGCATTTGGATGGGTATATGAATAGGAAGGGTTTGGAGGGATATGGGCCGGGTGCTGGCAGGTGGGACTCGATTAGGTTAGGATATCTGGTTGGCATGGACGAGTCGGACCGAAGGGTCTGTTTACATGCTATATATCTCTATGACTCTATGACTCAAAATGTTGAGTTTGCTTTCTCTCCACAGAATCTGCCAGACCTGCTGCGGTTTTCCAGAAATTTCTGTTTTTGTTTCAAAGCTCTCTCCAATTAATCAAATGATGTGCAAACAATCATTTAACACTAGGTCACCCTCCCCAGATTTGCAAGATCAATGATATGTTGACTGGAGTTGCCAGCTGCAGAAATGGTACATTGGCAGTGTGTGGATTTTGATTTGTAATCCTGGTATAGTATTTATTTTCCAGATATTAATTTATAGACTCCCAAGCAGTCCTGCTTTCCACAACAGCTCTTACTGGGAGTCCTCTACTTGGTCACTTGTGCTTACTAGCAACCTCAAATAATATACTGGAAGCAACTGTATGTCACCCTCACCCTGGTGGAACATTGCGAATTTCTGGTATGTGACAAGGTTTCCCAGCCAGGGTGTTTCAGAGCTAACCTGTGGGATTGGGTGGTTGGCATTGGCAGAGATTGGACACTGAAGTATGCTATGGTCTTTAGTCTTTAATGTAATCCTGTGATGTCACTGGTCACCATAACACTGAACAGAATAAAACAAAAGTTGGGCTGAAAGCACCTCAGCAGTTTGTATTTATGTGGCCATAATTCTCTTCCTTGCTTGCAAATCTCCCCTATAGCCTTATCCCTCATTAACTCTTGAAACCTCTTCGAAGTCCTTCAAGATCTCTGCACACTTCTACTAATGTACTCTTGCAAATGTCTGACTATAATCACTCCTCCAGTGATGCTGTCTTTTCAGCTTCCTGGGCCCTAAAGTTTGGGGGTCCCTCCCCAAATCTCCTTCCCTCTCTGCTCAGCTCAGAGAAGGCTATGAGGCGATCTGTTAGGACTCAAAGTCACGATAGGCCTAAGCGAGAAAATGTTCCTACTTGTGAAAAAATCACGAACAAAATTGTGCAAATTTAATTTGGTTAGCAAAAGGAGCAAAATCTTTGTCACTCAGTGAGTGGTCAGGGTACAGGATGTGCTCTCTCAGAGTGTAATGCATTCAAAAGGGAATTGGACTGTTCTCTGCAAAAGAACAGTGCACAGATTTGTGGGGAGAGAACAGGGGAGTGGCATTCACTGAAATGCCTACTGGGAGCACAGACACAATGGGCTGAATTGTTTCCTCCTGCACTAAACCAGTTCAGTGATTCTGAAAGAGAAAGGGAACATTTCCAGGAAGATTACTCTTTGATTTGATAGTTGTGCAGCTTTCATGGCTGTTTCTGTCTTACTCTTGGTTTTCCTTCTGGTCCTTATAAGGGTAGGCCCTTGAGGAGACGCAGTCTGATTAATAATCTGAAAGAAAGACTCCATTTCAAGGTGAAAGGTGGAAAGTTTAAGGGGGATACACGCAGCAAGTACTTCACACAGAGGGTGGTGGGCGTCTGGAACGCATTGCCAGCAGAGGTGGTAGAGGCAGGCACGGGAGATTCATTTAAGATGCGTCTGGACAGATGCATGAGTGGGTGGGGAGCAGAGGGATACAGATGCGTAGGAATTGACCGTTTAGACAGTAGATTTCGATCGGCTCAGGCTTGGAGGGCCGAAGGGCCTGTTCCTGGGTTGTAAATTTCTTTGTTCTTCTTTGTTCTTTGTTCTTTGTACAGCATCAATCACCACCTCAGCAAACTTTTCAGGTAATCAAGGGTTTTTGGAGTGTAACAACTGCTGTAATGTAAAAACATGTCAGCCTATTTGCCAAAGCAAGATCTATAGATAGTGTAACCTGCTCTACTGCTTTTGGTTGAAGGATTAATTTGGTGCCAGGAAAAGGAAAAGTTGCCATAGTCTTACCAGACCATAGGCAGCTCTGATTAGAGAGGGAAAGAGATGACTGAATGTGATTTAACCTCAGGGTCACCATGCCTCGGATGAAGGGAGCGGTTGAGAAGGAGAGTTCTGCTTGGTAACTTCAGTCAGGCAGGAATTTAACCAATGCTATTGGCGTCATTGTACATTGAACACCAGCTATCCAGCCAATTGATCTACCTGACCACAAGGAGCATCCCTTCTGCACTTCTTTCAATGGGATATGTGTGTGTGGTCATAGAACGGATTATGTCCAAACTAGAGAGCAGTTGTGTTTCAATTTGATCACTCATACAAAAAAAAACACATCCAGCAGTACAGTACTCCCTCCACACTAACCCTCCAACAAAGCAGCACACTCTTAGCACTAACCCCACCCCGACAGTGTGGCAGTAACTCAGCACTGACCCTCCAACAGTGCAGTGCTCCCACAATGCTGACTCTCCGAAAGTGTAGCATTCTCTCAGTGCTGATCCTCTGATGGTACAGTGTTCCCTCAGCGCTGACCCTCCAACAGTGTGGCGCTCCCTCAACACTGACCCTCTGACAGTGCAGCAGTACCTCAGCACTGACTCCCCAACAGTACAATGCTCCCTCAGCACTGACCCTTTAACAGTCTGGCACTCCTTCAACATTGATCCTCTGACAGTGTGGTGCTCCCTCAGTGCTGACCCTCCGACAGTCTAGCGCTCCCTCAGCATTGACTCTTTGACAGTGTGGCACTCCCTGAGCACTGATCCTCAGACAGTGTGGAGTTCCCTCAGCACTGACCCTCTGACAGGACGGCATTCCCTCAGCACTGACCCTCCGACAGTGTGCTGTTGCCTCAGCACTGACCCTCCTACAGCGTGGCGCTCCCTCAGTACTGACCATCAGACAGTCTGGCGCACCCTCAGCACTGGCCCTCCATCAGTGCAGCGCTCCCTCAACACTGACCCTACGACAGTGTGGTGCTCCCTCAACGCTGACTCTCCGACTGTACAGCGCTCCCTCTGCACTGACCCTCCGACAGTGTGGTACTCCCTCTGCACTGACTCTCTGACAGTGGTGCACTCCCTCAGCACTGATCCTCAGACAGTGCGGCAGTACCTCAGCACTTGCACTGACATTATCAATCTGAATTATGCATTTGAATTCTCCAAAAGGGAGCTTGAATCCATGATTTTCTAACTCAGAGGGCAAGACAGTGGCCAGTGAACCACAGCTGATTCTGGTCTGGCAGTATCAGTAAAATACCGAAACCATCAACACCCTTACTTTGGACACTTTCAGATTGAGGTTGAATGGCTCAGGAAGTGAATCCCTCATCTTCCTGTGAATTTCTACCTCCATCTTTCAGACATTCTCTATTTCCTTCTGTAAACGAAAGTAAGCACAGTGTTTCACGGTTAGAAAATGGCCAGTTCTTTGCAGACTATCTTATGATAAGCTGGTAATCAATAAGAACATGAGAGATGGAGTTGGCAATTCAGCCCCTCAAGCCGGTTCACCCCTTAATTTGATCCAGACTGATCTCATCTTGGCCTTGACTCCAGATTCTTGTCCGCTCTCCATAACCTTCAACCCATTACTAAATAAAAATGTCTACATCCTCCTTAAATTTACTCAAATCCCCAGCATCCACCATACTCTATGGTTGTGAATTCCATAGATTCGTGACCTTTGAGAGAAATAATTTCTCCTCATCTCAGTTCTAAGTCTGCTATCCTTATCCTAAAACCATGATCTCTTGTTTTAGATTGCTCCACAGGAAGAAACATCCTCTCTCCGACTACTTTATCAGTCTCCTTCAGCACGTTATACAACTCAATTAGATCTCTTCTCCGAATAGAGAGTGTCGGCCTAAACAGCTCAATCTCCCTTCACAAGAAAAATGCCTCATCGCTAGAATCAATCTGGTGGAGCTAAATCACAGTGATTAACAATCAGTCTCCAACTGGACCATAGGGATTCATGGCGCAGTGGTAGTATTGCTCTCTCTGGACCAGAAAGCCTGCATTCAAATTACACCTGCTCCAGAGATGATTCTGGAGCAGGTGAAATTAACAGGTTGTTTTAAAAATACCACAACAATCCCAGAAAACTGCTGGTTTTGGAGGAATATTGGAGGACCTGTTCCACTTGTGCATCACCACGACATGCAGTACAGTGGGTAGCATCCTCACCATTCAGATTGATTCTCATTCCCAGGACCAGCCCACCTATGTCCTTCCTACTGTCCCCAGACACACCACACAAAATACACCAGGTGTCTGCAGTTGCTGCCATATTGGTCCGAAGCTATTGTTTTCTGAAAAAGAAGTTCTTTCACTTTTCATTTGAATAAACCAGTACTAATTGCTGTCATTGTCTTCAGGAGTTTGAAGTGTGCACAATAATATTGTTGGAATGTTCATTTTCGACCTTCAGCACACTTTTATATGCCAATGTTTCTACCTCTCTGTAGTTCAGTCTATCGTCATAGTACATGATGTGGAGGTGCTGCTGCTGGACCCAGGTGGACAAAGCTAAAAATCACACAACACCAGGTTATAGTCCAACAGGTTTATTTGGAAGTACAAGCTTTCGGAGCACTGCTCTAGCTACCTGACGAAGGAGCAGCGCTCTGAGAGCTTGTACTTCCAAATAAACCTGTTGGACTATAACCTGGTGTTGTGTGATTTTTAACGTCATAATACATAGCATTGTTAGCATAGCCACAGGCAGTTTGGTTCAACAGGTTCCTGCCACTCCTCTTCCCACTGCTCTCTTCATCGTTCTTCATCACCCTATCCTTCTTTTCCTTTCTCTGTCATGTGTTTACACAGCTTTGCCCTGAAACGCATTAACATGATTCCCCTTGATCCTTCCCTGTGGGAGTGAGTTCCGCATTTTGCTCACTCTCTGAAGATGTTTCTCCTGAATTTCACAATGGATTAGTTGGTGACTGTTTAATATTGATAGCATCCTAGTTCTGGTCTCCCTATTGTGAGGGGAATATTCACTTTACTGCGATTCTTCCATATAGTTAAAGAGCCACGTTGGGTCACCCTTCAGCTTTCTGTTTTCTATTCGAAAGTACCGCTGCCTGTTCAGTCATTTCTGATAGGTGGAACCTTGCAGTTTCATCCTTGTCAATCTCTTTAAAAGATCCTCCAAAGCCTTTTATATAATGAGGAGACTAGAAGTACTCACAATGCTCCAAGTCAGGTCTCAAAGAAGCTGCATATACTGGATTGTCTAGTTCCATATAGGTTTAATGTAACTTACTGCTTTATACATCTGTAGAGTGTACTCTGATTCTCACTCTCAGAGTGCAGGAATTCTAACATGATGGCTCCTACTGTTTATGGGGCTTTGAGGCTGAAATCCAACATAACAAGGGGACATAAATTTAAGGTGAAGGGTGGAAGGTATAGGGGGGATGTCAGGGATAGGTTCTTTACCCAGAGAGTGGTGGGGGCATGGAATGCGCTGCCTGTGGGAGTGGCAGAGTCAGAATCATTGGTGACCTTTAAGTGGCAATTGGATAGGTACATGGATAGGTGCTTAAGCTAGGACAAATGTTCGGCACAACATCGTGGGCCGAAGGGCCTGTTCTGTGCTGTATTGTTCTATGTTCTATGTTGCATAACCTGAAAGCCTCCTTCCCAGTGCTGAAGCTGTGGATGCGGTTTCAAATGATAGGAAAATAACAGCAGAAAGTGCTGGAGAAACTCATCAGGTCTGTCGGAAGAAAAATACCGGAAATGTTTCAAGTCCAATGGAAGAGATAGGAACATGAAGGTTCAATTCCATCACTGCCTGGCAGCCTAGGCCACTAATACCTAGCGAAGAAATCAATGGGGATGAAGACCTGGTGGCCAGTGGAGGTAAAGAAAGGGCAAAGGTTTAAGCAGACTTTAAGAACAAAATGTGACTTGACTAGCCTGACATATTGCAGGCGTTGACCTTTAGCTGTTAATGATTGAAGCTGCCTTCACGGCTACCTAAGAAACGTTCTGGCATGTGCTAGATAGACTGACCACTGCAGCAGCTAACTATATGTGGGGTAGTTTCCAATAAAGAGTCTTTGGGATTTAAATGGGGTGTGTTGCTAAGACCACCTTAATGCATGTTCAGTTTTAAAATTGCCACCATATTTCACATCACATATCTTAGAGAATGGCTGAAAATTGATCACAGTTTTTTTATGATTTAAGGACTAACTTACCAGAGATCGAAGTTGTTCTATACTACTGCTGTTAAGGTCTCCCTCCATGTCTAGGCTGTATGAAGTTGGAAATAGTTTGCACTGGATTTTTGTAGATTGGACTGAGACTCCCCCATCTCATGGTTTCGGTCTTTGTTTTATTTTTCCTCTCAGGACTTTCTTAATTTATGTCTTTTGTTCCTCTCTTTCTGCTGCTTAAGTTTGCTAATCTTATTGGGTGACTAACCTCTCTTGAAGCTACATTGTGAGGCTGAATGAGACTGCAACTTCCTTCCTCCTGTGACCGCAGTACTTATGCTATCTTGAAAAGTCAGATCTGCTCGCGTCCTCGTCTTGTTTTTCTGTTGACTCCTATGGGTGCGTTGACACTTCTGTAATTCTAACTGCTTCTGGGCAGCTGTATATGTTAACTCTTGTCAGGTACGTCTTGGCAGGTCAAAGAGCTTCAAGGCCAACTACACTTCCAGGCCCCTGTGGCTGCTTTTGAAGTGTCTTTGATGTCTCGAGGCCATTCTAGACCAACACGGATGTATTTCTCATTCATAGTATGGACTGTCTAATCACTAATGCAGCAGTGTGCAGGTACTTAACAACACCACACTGCCCACTGACAGAACATCGGGTGTGTAGAGAAGTGCAGTACCTGTATTTACTGGGTGCATAAGGAGAGCGAGTGTGCAGTGTATGTACTGGTTGTGTGTATAATGTGCATTGGGTGCGCATACAATGTGTACTGACTGTATACAGAATGTGTACTGGGCATGTGTGGAATGTGTACTGGGCATGTATGGAATGTGTACTGAGCATGTAAAAGTGTGGACTGTGTGCAGGAGTGTGAAAGATCCAAGTGTGTATTTGATTATGTGCTGTCTGTGAATATCACTGATGGTCAGTGTTCAGTAAAGTGAGAGATTCCTGTGTGTACTCTGGGTATGAGTGACTACAGTTCATGTAGGTGTTGATGCCCCACATGAACCCCCCCACCATGTCCTCTTCAATGAGCTGCTCAACGTATTCTTCTAAAATAAAATGTCCTGGAAATACTCAGCAGTTCAGGCAGTCTCTTTGGAGAGAAGCAGAATTAATGTTTCATTTTGAAATAATGTTTCCATCAGCATCAGTCCGATAATAGATTTAGTATAAGCTGAAGTGTAAACTCCGTTTCTTTCACATAGGCTACCTGCCAGCTGAGTTTTTCCAGGATTGTGTTTGTTTTCATTTCAGATTTCCAGCATTCACAGCATTTGACTTTAACACAGCATTCACTCTTGAATTCCCTGTTGGATTTAGTTGTGACTAACTTACATTAATGTTCCTCAGTTATGGTCCAGCCACCATGCATCTCTACATTTATTCCATCAAATGTTTTCATCATTACAAAGACTAGTCAAAGTTCTGTTGTTATTTCATACAACAGTGCAAATTTTTGATCCCTTTCCATAGATCTGTAAATCAGTCCTCTTAAGTGTATTTATTCAAAAAGTGAGGGAAACTGGAAACTACAGGCTAATTAAATCTTCTAATGGGGAAATGTTGCAGAGAGTTGTGAACGCAGCCCAGTCCATCACTCAAACCAGTCTTCTATCCATTGACTCCATCTCCACTTCCTACTGCCTTGGGAAAGCAGCCAACATAACCAAAGACTCCTCCCATCCCCGTTATACTTTCTTCCACCCTCTTCATCATGCAGAAGATACAAAAGTTTGAAAACACATATTAACAGATTCAAGAACAGCTTCTTACCCACTGTTATCAGACTTCTGAATGAACCTCTCATATATTAGAGTGGATGTATCTCTGCACCTTCTCTGTAGCTGTAATACTATATTTTGCATTCTGTTCTACTACCCTGATGTACTTATGTAAGATATGATTTGTCTGGTTAGCATGCAAAACAATACTTTTTACTATATCTCGCTACATGTGACAGTAATAAATCAAATCAAATGTTAGAAGTTATTATTAATACCATTACAGCAGCACACTTAAAAAACTTAAAGGCAATAGGGCAGAGTCCACGTGGTTTAGTGAAAGGGAAATCACCTTGAAACAATTTTTTGGAATTCTTTAAAGGAGTAACATGTGCTGTGGATATACTGCACTCTCATTTCCAGAAGGCCTTTATCAAGATGCCACATCAAAGATGACTAGGGAAACTAGAAGCTCATGCTTTTGGGGTAATGTATAATATGGTAGAAGACTCACTAGCTAACAAAGAAAAGGGGATAGGAACAAATGGTTCACTTTACAAGATGTAACAAGTGGCATATCACAGGATCTTTGATGGATCCCCAACATTTTGCAATTTATATAAAGTATTTTGATGGTTCTGACTGAGGAGCTTTGGTGATCAGTTGGAGTACATCTTACACATGGCTTACACATGCAGCTGATAGCCCCGTCCATGACCTTTGCACACGATTGAGAGCAGAGTAATAGCGTGGAAATTGGCCGGTTGGATTTATCCTGCTACCTGTGTTCAGGACTTCCTGGCTTTGTCAGCTTGATGCCAATGTTGTAAATGTGGTAGAACAGCTTGGCCAGCGTACCACTGGAAGTATTGCCGGAATATTGTCAGGGCTCATAGCATTTGCAATATGCAGTGCCTTCAGCTCTTTCTTGATATCATTTGGAGCAAATCATATTGACTGAAAACTAGCATTTGTGATGCTGTGGACATTTGGAGGGGATGATTTCTGGCTGAGTATAGTTGTGAATGCTTTAGTCCAGTCTTTTGCACTGCCCTAATGTGCTGGCCTCCCCATCATTATGGAAGGGGGTATTGAAAATCTCCTTCTCTGAGATATTTAATTGTCTGTCACTATTCACGATTGGATGTAGCAGGACTGCAGCACTTAAATCTGATCTGTTTGTTGTAGGATGACTTAGATCTGTCACACTGCTTGACACACAACGGGTCCTGTGATCTCTGCAAGCTGAAGGTCAAGGGCAGACAATCTATGTGAACAGCACCAGTGGCAAGTTATACTCCAAGTCATGCACCATCTGACTTTACATGATATTGCTGTTCCTTCACAGACACCGGTCAAACCCTCCCTAAGACCAGTATAGTTCAACCTACAGCATTTCAGAACGACAGCTCATCACCACCTTCTCCAGGGCAATTAGGGATGGACGATAAATGCTAGTCTTGTCAATGACACCTACATTCCGTGAACAAATAAAAGAGAAAAATGATCTGGCAAATGAAGTGAAAGGTGGCAAAATGTGACGTTTTGATAGGAAGAATAAAAAAGAATGGTGAGAGATTGCAAAGTTCTGAGATGCTGAGGGACCGTGGTGCCTTAATGCATGAGTGGCAAAAAGATTAGTTTGCAGCTCCAGCAAATAATTAGGAAAACTGAAGTAATGGTACCATTTATCATGAGGGCCATTGTACAGTACTGGCCTCCTTATTCAAAGAAGGAGGTAAATACAGTGGAAGGCTGGGCAGGCTAGGCTTGTGTCTGATAAAGTTTAGAAAATGAATATGTGACTTAATTGACCAGTATAAGATCCTGAGGGGATTCTCCTAGAAAAGAGATAGGAAATTTGGGACAGTCTTCTTTGAGAAGTTAAGTGGGGTAGATAGATGTGGGTCAGCCATGATAAACTGAATGGTTCAACAGTGTGGAGAACTGAGCGAATACAAGTATCCTGAAGATTTCTTGCTTCATTGGCCATTATCTGTGCCGGCTAAGGACAGTTGTCTTTGAATTCTTATCAAATAATTATCAATTCAAGCATTCTTTCCATATTCTTTCATGGAATGTTGCTGGCAAGACCAGTGTTTATTGCCCATTCATAACCACCCTTGAACTGAGTGGCTTGCATGGTCACGTGAAAGGGCAGTTAAGGATTAACAGCATTGTTGTGAGCTTGAAGTCCTTTGTTGGCCAGGCTGTGTATGGCTAGCAGAATTCTTGTTAGGGAAAGACTCTTATCCCAGAGTGTCAGAATGGGCCGGAGGAGAGGGAATCTCATCCCAGAGTGTCAGAATGGGAGAGTGGAGAGGGAATCTTATCCCAGAGTGTCACAATGGGCTGGAGAGAGGGAATCTTATCCCAGAGTGTCAGAATGGGCTGGAGGAGAGGGAATCTCATCCCAGAGTGTCAGAATGGGCCGGAGGAGAGGGAATCTCATCCCAGAGTGTCAGAATGGGAGAGTGGAGAAGGAATCTTATCCCATTGTCTCAGAAAGGGAAAGTAGACAGGGAATCTTATCCCAGAGTGTCAGAATGGGAGAGTGGAGAGGGAATCGTATTCCGGAGTGTCAGAATGGGAGAGTAGAGAGGGAATCGAATTCCGGAGTGTCAGAATGGGAGAGTGGAGAGGGAATCATATCTCAGAGTGTGAGAATGGGTTATTGGCTGGTTATAGGGTTAGCTACAATGTAATGCTACACTCTCGCCATCAGTCGTAAGTATTCATTGAACTAAATATAAGATCTGAGTGGGACAAGCACTGTCTGAAGAGAGGTTTCCTGACTTCCCTGCCATTTGCCTTGTTGGCCTCTGGATATTTGCTCATGGCCTGTCACTCCCAAATGGCAGTGCACTGTGTAAGGGGTGAGACGACATTGATAAAAATAGAGACACAGAGCATGGGGGTTGTGTAACACGCAGAATAAAACTGCAGTGGTCACAGTTCCTGATGAAAACCCTTGTTACATGTATCAGAAACCACTAGAAAGCAACGGGGGGAGGGGACAGGAAGCAGTGCTCAGTGAAGCCCACTCAAGGCAATTACTGATAAGATCTCACTGTAATTCTGACATATGCGTTTTGGTTTCTGTTAACCCATTTATGGGCTGCTGAAGAATAGATGCACCAATTTATAAAGCATTTTCCCTCATAAGGGTGAGGGATTAAACCATTATCCATCCGTATTTCCAAAGACTATTAGGGATGGACAATAAATGCTAGCCTTGTCAGTGACACCTACATTCTGTGAATGACTAAAAGAGAAAAATGATCTGGCAAATGAAGTGAAATATACCAAAATGTGACATTTTGATAGGAAGAATAAAAAAGAATGGTGAGAAATTGCAGAGCTCTGAGATGCTGAGGGTCCGAGGTATCTTAATACATGAATGGCAAAAAGTTAATTTGTAGCTGTGGCAAATACTTTAAAACAGGGTCAGCACGGGATTACATATAGAGTAAATCTTCCTCTACAGTGTCTCCATTAAACACTCCCAGGAGAGGGACAGCACGGGGTAGATACAGAGTAAAGCACTCCAATACAATCCCCATGAAACACTCCCAGAACAGCACGGGATTAGATATAGAGTAAATCTTCGTCTACAGTGTCCCCATCAAACACTCCCAGAACAGGAACAGTACAGGGTTAGGTACAGAGTAAAGCTCCATCTACACTGTCCACCCATCAAACATGCCCAGGACAGGGACAGCACGGGGTTAGATACAGAGTAAAGCTCCATCTACACTGTCCACCCATCAAACATGCCCAGGACAGGGGGACAGCACGGGGTTAGATACAGAGTAAAGCTCCATCTACACTGTCCACCCATCAAACATGCCCAGGACAGGCACAGCACGGGGTTAGATACAGAGTAAAGCTCCATCTACACTGTCCCCCCATCAAACATGCCCAGGACAGGGACAGCATGGGGTTAGATACAGAGTAAAGCTCCATCTACACTGTCCACCCATCAAACATGCCCAGGACAGGGACAGCACGTGGTTAGATACAGAGTAAAGCTCCATCTACACTGTCCACCCATCAAACACTCCCAGGACAGGCACAGCACGGGGTTAGATACAGAGTAAAGCTCCCGCCAAACTGTACCCATCAAACACTCCCAGAACAGGAACAGTACAGGGTTAGATACAGAGTAAAACTGTCCCCATTGAATAGACCAAACACAGATACAGCAAGACACTAGATGCAGAGTAAAGCCTCTCTATTCTTTTAAACTAAAAGTAAATTTCCTCCCACTGTCCCCTTCAAACATTGAGAGAGGTACAGCACATCGTAGTTGGAGGGTAAAGAACACTCTATACTTTTGAACAGAATGTAAGGTTCTCCCTACACTGTCTCCATCAAACACTCCCAGGATAGGGATAGCATGGATTTAGATACAGAAGAAAGCTTCTTATATTCTTTTGAACAGAAAGTAAAGTCTTCTGTACACTTTTAAATGAAAGTAAAGCTCCTGTGATACTGTCCCCATCAAACACTGCCAAAGACATGGACAACATTTGGTTAGATATAAAGAACTGGTTAGTAGAGCTAGGGTCAGGTACTGAGTGTGGATTAAATTGAAGGTTCTTGTGAGGTGCCGGAGGGTTAGAGTTATACTGAGGTATCTTAGGGGTTTGTCTGAGTGAGTAATGGAGAATGAGGTAGTAGAGAGTGAGATATCGGAGAGTGAGATATTGGAGCGTGAGAGGTGTTGGAGAGTAGGAGAGTGGATGTGCGAGATGTTCGAATGTGAGAGAATGGATGTGAGAGATATTGGAGAGTGAGAAAGTGGATGTAAGAGATATCGGAGAGTAAGATAGTAGAAAGTGAGAGATATCAGAGTGAAAGTGTGGATATGAGAGATATCGGAGAGTGAGAGAGTGGACGTGAGATATCAGAGAGTGAGGTAGTGGATAGTGCAGTTAAGAGGGTGAGGGAGTGGACGTGAGTTCCTGTAAGAGTTTGGATGAGGATATGTTATTGGAAGTGAAGACATGGAGGGTGAGATATATTGGAGAGTCAGATAATGGAGGATGAGGCCCCATAGAGCTTTGGTTGACGGTGAGATATTGGCGGTAAAAACAATGACTGCAGATGCTGGAAACCAGATTCTGGATTAGTGGTGCTGGAAGAGCACAGCAGTTCAGGAGCTGCTCCTTGGATGCTGCCAGAACTGCTGTGCTCTTCCAGCACCACTAATCCAGGTGAGATATTGGAGGATGGGATATAATGGAGAGTGAAGCCCCATAGGGGTTTGGATGATGGTGAGATATTGGTGGGTAAGGTCATGGAGGGTGAGGTCCTTTGGGAGTTTGGATGACGGTGAGATATTAGAGAATGAGGTAATGGAGGGTGAGGCCCTTTGGGAGTTTGGATGATGCCCTGGCTGCTGTCACATTGACCCCCACCCCTTTCCAGAAGCCCAGCCTGAGGCAACAGGCTGCAAGTGACATGAGGAAGATGAGAGCTGGGACCGGCACTGGGATCATTGTCAGAGTAGAGAAGTTCTCGAACTCCCCAATCTCAGGGCTGTTTGTCTGTGTGGGACAAGTGCAGATTATTGAAATGTGAAAACAAAGTGTTGTGTTTCAGTATGACATGGGTTCCATTCTGACTGGTAGGCTGTTGTTCAGCTCTGACTAACCCTGAGGCGAAGATAATGTCAGTAAATTCCACCCCTACAGTAACAAAACTCTCAATGCTTGAACCGAAGAATGACCCACATTGTATTTCAAGAAACTTTTAAACAATCAAATCTCTCTCATTGGTTTGTTTGTCTCTACATTCTATAGTTTATCTGTGCTTTCTTATTCTATACCTCTCCATTTCGCACTCATTCTTTTATTGTTATTCTTGTACTAATTGCTCAAAGTTAATTTTTCTGTTGTTGAATAACTCTTTCTGTCCGTGTGTAAATTTTCTCTGTCATTATTTTTGTATGTGTTGTTCTGTCTATAGTTCTCATTTTCAGTCCTTTCTTCTCAGCCTACAGTCAGCCTGCAATTCTTCCTTCTCGCTTGAGCCCAGTCACAGGTTGTGAGAACATAAGAACTAGGAGCAGGAGTAGACCATCTGGCCCATTGAGACTGCTCCACCATCAAATAAAGATCATGGCCTGATCTCTTCATGGATTTAGCTCCACTTACCCGCCCACTCATCATAATGCTTAATTCCTTTACTGTTCAACAATCTCTCTATCTTTACCTTAAAAACATTCAATGAGGTAGTCTCAACTGTTTCACAGGCAGGCAGTTTGACAGATTCACAACACATTGGGTTAAGAAGTTTCTCCCCAACTCAGTCCTAAATCTGCTCCGCCTTATTTTAAGGTTATGCCCTGTAAGTGGGAACAACCTCCCTGCTTCTATCTTATCTATTCTCTTGGTCTGAGTCTACAGCCCCATTACAAAGTTTAAATGCATAATCTTGGCTTCCACTCGAGATGCCAGCAGGCTGCTGTGTTGGAGGAGTCAGCTTTAAACTGGAACACTGTCCACCCTGTCCAGGGGTGTAAAACATCCTACAGCACTACAAAGGAGAGTTGGGAGCATTCCCCCCTGTGTCCTGGGGCCAATATTAATCCTGCTGTCATCACCACTAAAATAGTTTACCAAGTTGTTACTCGTTGTTGTTTGTGGAAGCTTGCTGTGCACAAGTTAGTTGCCATGGTTTTGCATCACATAAGTGAGTACATTTCAAAACAAGTCCTTAATTGGTCATGAACTGCTTTGGGAGATCCTGTGGTGATGACAGGTGCCTTAGAAATGCGATCTCTCTCCTTCATAGACTGAAGGATGCTGTTATGTTCTGAAGGCAACCAGAAGGGGAATGCCAACTCTAAAACCCCACTGGATATCTGTGTTTGTGGGAGGGCGTGACATCCACATTGCAATATGAGAGATATCTTGTTCCTGCACATCTTAGTCCAGAACTGGTCCTCACAATAGAGTTGAGAGTGTGGTGCTGGTAAAGCACAGCAGGTGCGAGGAGCTGGAAAATCGACATTTCGGGCAAAAGCTCTTTATCAGGTCCTCTCAATATCATAATCTCAAAGTGTAACATTATTCTTCAGTGTATGCTGTGTACCCAGTCCTTCTCCTCCCCGGTACCTAATGTACTTGCATTGGCAACAGTTCAGAGAAAGTTCGCTCACTGGTCCCTGGGCTGAGCAGTTTCTTTTCTGAAGAAGGGTTGGGCTCTTTTCATTGGAGTTTAGAAGAATGAAAGATGATCTTATTGAAGCATAAGTTTCTGAATGGACTTTATGAGCTGGTTGTGGAGAGCATGTTTCCTAAACCAGGAGATACATCTTCAAGATAGTGGCCTCCCTTTTAAGACGGAGTTGAGGAGGAATTTCTTCTTGCAGAGAGTTCTCACAGAGTGGTGAGGGACAGGCAGGAAAGAGTTCAGGCCACAGAGCAGACAAATCATGGAAATAGTGAATAGTGGAACAGGCTTAAGGGGCTGAATGGCCTCCTGCTGCTTCTGTTTTGTACCTTTTAATTGTGCAGTGAATCAGTCAAGCCAGTGCAAGCAGCTGTCTCGATTGTTCGGGGATTCCCTGTAGGCCCGTCAGGCATGTGCCAATGAATTGAGGCAGAACGTTCTACTCCAGGGAGGAAGAAAAGGCAGCTGTACAGGAAGGTTAATTCCCAAAGGTGTGAACATGAAAGACTACTCTTTCTAGAAAGACAATGTGGGGCAGAAAATCAGAGGGGTTCATATCAGTTTCGCTGCTGCCTAGTGTTAGCAAGATAGTAACACCAGCAACTACGAACCAGGTCACTGCTCAGCCTACGGTTGGTCAAATGTACAAATCAGGACTTGCCCCTCAAACCTCTTCTGCTATTCAGTGCAATTGTGGCTAATCTGTGGCCTAACTCCAAATACCTGCCTTTGGCCCATGTCCCATCATAGCTTTTTTGAACACAAATTTATCGGTCGCAGATTTAAAATTGCCAACTGATCTGGCAACAACTGCTGTTTGTGGTAGAGAATTCCAAATCTGTCTCACCCCTTATGTTTCCTAACAACACTCCTAATCGGTCTGTCCCTAATTCTCAGACTCTGCCCCCTGGTTCTAGAATCCCCAAACTGTGGAAATAGTTTATCTTTATCCACCCTGTCTTGTCCTGTTAACAGCTTGGAGAATCATGTGGAGTAGACCAACCAACATTAGGCATTGAATAATCTTTCAATAATTTGACAGTAAGGTGAGAACCTGCTATCTCTGGATACTGTGCATTATAGTGTTTAGTCTTAAGATGGACTATATAATAAATTATCATGGCTGAGACCTCCTGTGGTGAAGTGGTAGTGTCTCTACCTCTGGACAAGAAAGTCCAGTTTCCAGACCCCACTACCTTGGAGATGTTCATTAATGCCTGACCAGGTGAATTCAAAACTGGGCTGAATTTAGGGGAGGTACGGTATAGTAGTAATTTTCCTGGGCTAATAATTCACAGGCTGCTGTGAATCCCACCGGGCAGATGGTGAAATTTGAATTCAACGAAGAATTAAATCTGATGTTCACCATATGACCACTGTCTGTTGTTAAAAAAATAAAACCCATCTGGTTTACTAATGTCCTTTTAGGGAAGGAAATCTGCCATCCTTACCAAGTCTGACCTGTATGTGACTTTGGACCTACAGCAACTCTTAACTGCCCTCTGAAATGGCTGAGCATGTCACTCAGGTCAAGGGGCAGTTAGGGATGGGCTATAAATCCTGACCCAGCCAGCAACATCCACGTCTCATGAATGAATGAAAAAAAACTGAAGACATCTTGATCTTGAGGTAACTCAGAAAGGCTCCTTTGCCAGCATCTTCCAAATCCATAAACTCTACCACCTATAAGGACAAAAGCAGCAGATACCTGACCACCACCGGCAGGTTCCCCTCCAAATAAATGATGGAAGGTGTCACCAACCGTGCTATCAAGCAGCACCTGCTCAGTAATAACCTGCTCAGTGACACTTAGATTGGGTTCCACCAGGGCCACTCAGCTCCTGATCTCATTACAGCCTTGGCTCAAACATGGACAAAAGAGCTGAATCCCAGAGGTGAGGTGATAATGATAGCCCTTGACATCAAGGCCGCATTCAGCCAAGTATGGCATCAAAGAGCACAAGCAAGACTGGAATCAGGAGGCAAACTCTCCACTGGTTGGAGTTATACCTGGCACAGTCAAAGATGTTTTGGTGTTGGAGTTCAGTCACCTCAGCTCCAGGACAATGATTGGATTCCCGTTGGTTCTACAAGTTCCTAAGGGTAGTGTCCTAGGCCCAAACATCTTCAACTGCTTCATCAATGGATTTCCTTACTTTGTAGGGTCAGAAATGTGGAGGTTGCTGATGATTGCTCAATGTTCAGTACCATTCGCAACTCCTCAGATACTTAAACAGTCCTTGTTCTTGGTGTAATGAGTGGATGTAACATTTAGAGCCATAGAGATGTACAGCATGGAAATAGACCCTTCATTCCACCCGTCCATGCCAACTAGATATCATAAATTAACCTGGTCCAATTTGCCAGCACTTGGCCCATATCCCTCTAAACCCTTCCCATTCATCTCCCCATCCAGATGCCTTTTAAATGTTATAATTGTACCAGCCTCCACCATCTCTCTGGCAGCTCATTTCCTATACACACCAGCCTTTACATGAAAAAGTTACCCCTTAGGTCCCTTTTAAATGTTTCCCTTCACACCCTAAACATATGCCCTCTAGTTCTGGACTCCCACCCCACCACCCCCAGGAAAAGACTTTGTCCATTTACCCTATCCATGCCCCTCATGATTTTATAAACCTCTACAAGGTCACCCCTCAGCCTCTGACTCTCCAGGGAAAACAGTCCCAGCCTGTTCAGCCTCTCCCTATAGCTCAAACCCTCCATGCAATGCAAAGCAATGACCATCGTGAATCAAAGGGAATACAACCATTGTCCCTTAACATTCAATGGCATCGGCAACATTGACTCCCCTACTATCAATATTCCTGTGACTGCCGTTGGCCAGAAACTAAACTGACTATCCATTTATATACGGTGGCTACAAGAGCGGATCTAGGTGTAGAAATCTTGCAAGTAACTCATCTTCTGACTCCCCAAAGCATATCCACCATTTACAAAGCCCAAGTCAGGAATGTGATGGAATACTCCCCACTTACCTGGATGGGTACAGCTCCAACAACATGCAAGAACCTCAACACCATCCAGGACAAAGCAGCCCCCACATCCACAATCATCCAGTCCCTCCACCAGTAACGCTAAGTTGCAACATTCCTGACGAAGGACTTATGCCCGAAATGTCGATTCTCCTGCTCCTCAGATGCTGCCTGACCTGATGTGCTTTTCCAGCACCACATTTTTTGACTCTGATCTCCAGCATCTGCAGTCCTCACTTTCTTCTGCAGCAGTGTGTACCACCTACAATGCACCACAGTGACTCACCAACTCTCCTCAGACTGCACCTTCCAAATCCACAATCACTACCATCAAGAATGACAAGGGCAGTGGTTACATGTGAAAACCACCCACTGTAAGGCCCACTCACCATCGTCTCTTGGGAATGTATCATAGTTCCTTCAGTATCATTGGGTCAAAATCCTGGAAATTCCTTCCTTACACATTGTGGGGTTCCCTACTCCCCATGGACTGCAGAAGCTACAGAAGGTAGTTCACCACCACCTTCTTGAGGGTAATTAGGGGTAGGTAATAAATGCTGGCCTTGCTAGCAATACTTTATTGCCCTGACTTGCTGCCACTCATTCCACACTGTCAGAGGATCAGTGCTGAGGGAAGACAATACTGTCAGAGGGTCAGTGCTGAGGGAGCACCGCACGGTCAAAGAGTCCGTACTGAGGGGTCACCACACTGTCGGAGGGTCAGTGCTGAGGGAGTGCACACTGTCAGAGCATCAGTGGTGAGGGAGCAGGCACTGTCGAAGGGTCAGTACTGAGGGAGCGCCACACTGTCGGAGGGTCAGTACTGAGGGAGCACCACACTGTTGGAGGGTCAGTGCTGAGAGAGCTCCACACTGTCAGATGGTCAGTGCTGAGGGAGCGCCGCAGTGTCAAAGGGTCAGTACTGAGGGGTCACCACACTGTCGGAGGGTCAGTGCTGAGGGAGTGCACACTGTCAGAGGATCAGTGGTGAGGGAGCGGGCACTGTCGAAGGGTCAGTACTGAGGGAGCGCCATACTGTTTGAGGGTCAGTACTGAGGGAGCGCCACACTGTTGGAGGGTCAGTGCTGAGGGTGATCCACCATTGTTGGAGGGTCAGTGCTGAGGGACCTCCGCACTGTCAGACGGTCAGTGCTGAGGGAGCGCCGCACTGTCAGAGGGTCAGTACTGAGACAGTGCCGCACAGTCAGAGGTTCATTGCTGAGGGAGCGCCACACTGTCGAAGGGTCAGTGCTGAGGGTGCTCCACATTGTTGGAGGGTCAGTGCTGAGAGAGCACTACATTGTCGGAGGGTCAGTGCTGAGGGAGAGTCGCACAGTCAGAGGGTCAGTGCTGAGGGAGCACCACAGTGTTGTAGAGTCAGTGCTGAGGGTGCTCCATATTGTTGGAGGGTCAGTGCTGAGGGAGCTCTGCATTGTCAGAGGGTCAGTGCTGAGGGAGAGTCGCAGAGTCAGAGGGTCAGTGCTGAGGGAGCACTACAGTGTTGTAGAGTCAGTGCTGAGGGAGCGCCGCACTGTTGGAGGGTCAGTACTGAGGAAGTGCCACACTGTCAGAGGGTAGTGCTGAGGGAATGCTGCACTGTCAGAGGACAGTGCTGAGGGAGTGGGCACTGTCGGAGGTTCAGTGCTGAGAGAGTCGCACTGTCAGAGGATCATTACTGAGGGAGTGCTGCACTGTCGGAGGGTCAGTGCTGAGGGAATGCTGCACTGTCGGAGGATCAGTGCTGAGGGAATGCTGCACTGTCGGAGGATCAATGCTGAGGGAGTGCTGCACTGTCAGAGGGTCAGTGCTGAGGGAATGCTGCACTGTCGGAGGATCAGTGCTGAGGGAATGCTGCACTATCAGAGGTCAGTGCTGAAAGAGTCATACTGTCAGAGGATCATTACTGAGGAAGTGGGCACTGTCGGAGGGTCAGTGCTGAGGGAGTGGGCACTTTTACATGAAGCATTAATCTAAGACCTCTATCTGCCCTAAAAGTTCTGTCTGTTGGAAGAAGAGCAGGGGCATTTTCCATGGCATCCTGGGGCCAATGTGTTTTCCTGCATTAATGTCAGTGAGAAAATAAACTGTGTGGATCTGTTTCTGTGAGCTTGCTATACTCAAATTGTCACATTTCCTGCTTTAAAGTCGAGACTACATTCAAGAAGAACTTCAGTGGCTGTGAAATAATCTGAGACATCTGGATAGGTAAGTGTGAGGTGATTCACTTTGGTAAGAGTAACAAAAAGATGGGGTACTGGGCTAATGGTTGGATACTTGGTAGTGTGGATGAGCAGACGGATCTTGGTGTCCATGTACACAGATCTCTGAAAGTTGCCACCCAGGTAAATAGTGCGGTGAAGAAGGCATATGGCGTACTGGCTTTTATTGGTAGAGGAATTGAGTTCTGGAGTCCTGAGGTCATGTTGCAGTTGTATAAGACTCTGATGCGGCCGCATCTGGAGTATTGTGTGCAGTTTTGGTCGCCATACTATAGGAAGGATGTGGAGGCACTGGAACGGGTGCAGAGGAGGTTTACCAGGATGTTGCCTGGTATGGTAGGAAGATCGTATGAGGAAAGGCTGAGGCACTTTGGGCTGTTTTCATTGGAGAAAAGAAGGTTTAGGGGTGACTTGATAGAGGTGTACAAGATGAATAGGGGTTTAGATAGGGTTGACCGTGAGAACCTTTTTCCACGTATGGAGTCAGCTATTACGAGGGGGCATAGCTTTAAATTAAGGGGTGGTAGGTATAGGACAGATATTAGGGGTAGGTTCTTTACTCAGCGAGTTGTGAGTTCATGGAATGCCCTGCCAGTAGCAGTGGTGGACTCTCCCACTTTATGGGCATTTAAACAGGCATTGGATAGGCATATGGAGGATAGTGGGTTAGTGTAGGTTAGGTGGGCTTGGATCGGCGCAACATCGAGGGCCAAAGAGCCTGTACTGCGCTGTATTTTTTCTATGTTTCTAAGCACAAAATCTTTCTGTCATCTCCCTAGAAAATGTGCTGCTGACAATAAACCTCTGATGTGAAGATGGTGATGGTTCTGATCCTGAGTTACTGGATGAGTGACTTTTAAAGAAGGAATGTGTTCCTCCTTGTGAGCCCGTTGGAAACATGTTTTGTCACAGTATGTAGCTGCTAGAATGATTCTGATTGTGAGCCTCCTGGAGTTCCCTGTTTCAGGTATTTGTTGGATGCATTTCTGCTGAGTCAGTGCCCAACTATCTCTCCCCGCTGCTGTATCTCTGACACAAGCTCTGACGTCAGTTCTACTCAGAGTTTTGGCAGTAACATTTCAGTTTGACTAACCATGCCTCAAGCTGACCTTTAATTCAGCCTGGCTACTATGTCTCTCTGAGGGAGTAGTGAGAGTCTTTCAGCAAAACCACCTGTTAACCTGATTCAAGGTGGTGAGACCTTTTTGTTAGTTCCTGCACCAACAAACTGAAAGCTCAAATTGCAACTCAGAAACAGTCAAAAATGATAGTGTTAGAGATTAACTCATCAATCAACCCAGAAAGGGCACTGCCTGCAGAAAGTCAGGCAAAAGGCAAAGGGATTTGAATTGTTAACACAACACCTCAGCATGTCCCAAGGCTCTCTACTGGCAGCCAATTACTTATGAAGTGTAGTCATTGCTATATCAGAGAAAAACATCAGCCCATTGTCTCACAAACACAGCAATGTCAGAACGACCCCGATCAGCTGTTTTTAGTGATGATGGATGAGGGAAAATAATTGGCCCTAGGCACACTATGGGATGCGATAGCACAGGAGGACAGCAGAAGTGATTCCTGGTTTGGAAGAAAGTGAGGACTGCAGATGCTGGAGATCAGAGTTGAAAGTGTGGTGCTGGAAAAGCACAGCAGGTCAGGCAGCATCTCAGGCACAGGAGAGTCGATGTTTTGAGCATAAGCTCAATTAAGCTTCCTGATGAAGAACTTATACTCGAAACGTTGATTCTCCTGCTCCTTGAATGCTGCCTGACCGGCTGAGCTTTTCCAGCACCACATTCTTGATTCCGGTCTGGAGCGTATTCTTAATCAAGAGAGGCTGGACCAGATCAAGTTGTTTTCTTCAGAACAGCAGAGGCTGAGGCATGCCCTGATTGAGGTGTGTATAATTATGTGGGATATAGACAGGATGAACAGGAAGCAGCTATTGCCCTGAGTTGGGCTGTCAGTAATGAGCTATCATGATAAGGTGGAGAATAGGAGGTTCGGTGGAATTTTAAGGAAAGGGTTTTTTTCACTTAGAGGATCGTGGGAAACTGGAACATACTGCTTGAGAGGGACAAAACCTCACAGCCTTTAAACTCAAAGAGCTGGGTGCTTGAAATGTCATCACATTCAAGACCATGAGCCAAGGTTGAAAACTGGGATTGGTGCAGACTCAATAGGCTGAAGGGCCTCTTCTGTTCTGTACGCATGTGTGATTGTATGACATTCCTGCTTTTCTTCCCATAATAGCTGTGTGATCTATCAACCCTAGCCCGTCTTTATCCCGCCTAACTTTCCCCCTCTGCCAACCCTGAGAGACCAGACTGGGTCACAATATAATGCCTCATCTGAAAGATGGCAACTCAGACAGTGCCTGTTCCCTCAGCACTGACCCTTCAACAGTGCAGCACTCAGTCAGCACTGACCCTCCGACAATGCGACACTCCCTCAGCACTGACTCTCTGACAGTGCAGCACTCATTTAATGCTGACCCTCTGACAGTGCGGCACTCCCTCATCACTGACCCTCCAACAGTATGGCGGTCCCTCAGCGCTGACTCTCCAACAGTGCACACTCCCTCAGCGCTGACCCTCTGACAGTATGACGCTCCCTCAGCACTGATCCTCTGACAGTGCGTCGCTCCCTCAGTGCTGACCCTCTGACAGTGTGGCACTCCCTCAGCACTGACCCTCCAACATTGCAGCACTCCTGCAACACTGACCTCCGACAGTGCAGTATTCCCTCAGCACTGACCCTCCAACAGTATGGCACTCCATCACCACTGACCATCCTATGGTGCCCACTCCTTCAGTACTGATCCTCTGACAGTGTGGCACTCTCTCAGCACTGACCCTCCAACAGTGCAGCGCTCCTTCAATGCTGACCTTCTGACCCTCTAACAGTGCAGTTCTCCCTCAACACTGACCCTCCGACAGTGCAGCACTCCCTCAGTATTGTCACCCTTGTTAATGCGACCTTGTACCAAATAGTCTAATGAATTGGTCACAATTTAATCACTGAATTCTAGAAACAAAAAAATTGTAAATGAAATGAATCAAACAGAAGAACATAAAGGAGAGCACCGGAATTTCTGGATGTCAGAAACGAAAAGAGAACATGTTTGAGAAGTTTAATTTAGTCAGGTAGTGCAAAGTGAGGGAGACAAGTGAGCAGTGAAGATTTCTGATGAAAAGAATCATCAACCTGAAATATGGTCTCTGTGTCTCTGTACACAAAGCTGTCTGATTGTGCTGAGTGTTTTCACCATCTTCTACTGAGAGAGAAAATTGTGTTCAGCCAGATCTGAGACTGATCCTGCTCCTGACAGAACAACCACACAAAGTGAGAGTCTTATAAACAGGAAACTGAGGTATTCTGATCTCTGTACAGCAGCTCCCATTTCAAATGATGGGTCAATTTCCCAAAGTGTTTCTCAGGAGTACGAGCAGTACTGCTTGACACTCAATCACGTTCAGGACACGTGAAGATACATTTGGTCCAGTTGAACAGTTTTAAGGAGTACAGACAGGCAAATGGGTTTAGGGAGGGAGTTCCAACTGCAAGTTGCAGGCAGGACTGCCATTGGTAAGGTGATGTAATTGGGCAGCTGAGTGAGAGTTCAGGAGTGCAGAGATTTCAGAGGGTTGGCGGGATGGAAGAAGTCAGAGCTCGAGATGAGGGAAGTTACAGATTAGATATGAACACAGAGATGAGAATTTTTATTTGGAGCTGTTGGGATTGCAGTGCCTGCGTTGGTCAGTGAGTAAGAGGGGATCTGTGCAAAGACTTACATTTAGTTTATGAACAGCAGGGAATAGCCAGGGGTTTGCAGGGTAGAATCTTACAGTGCACAAGGAGCTCATTTGGCTTTTTGTTCCTGCAATGGCTCTTTGAAAGTACTGTCACCTTGCCTTTGCACCACAATCCCACATGTATTTATTTTTCAAGTGCTGTATTTTTATCTGATCCCTTTTTGAAGGTTGGTTCAGTCTGATTCTGGTACCTTTCAAGAGGCATCCATTGTGTCAAAAACGTCTCTCCCCCCCTCATCTACCCATGAGAGGTTTGGACAATTTTCTGAAATTTGTGTCCTCTTGGTGACTGAATCTCTGGCCTTGACTTATTTCCTAAAGTGGGAGCCCAGAAATAAGATCAAATCATTAATTGAGAAAGGTTCGTCATCATGCCCTTACTTCTATATCCTCTTTTTTTAACAGTGTTGATATGTCTTGCCCCTTTAAAGAATCACAGAAGTGGGAGGCTATTCAGCCCATTGTGTCTGCTCTAGCTCTTCAAATGAGGATTATGCCTTAGTGCCAGTCTCCTGCTTTCTCCCCATAGCCTTGTACATTATTTCCATCCAAATAATTACCTACTGCCTTCTAGCATATCTCCCTTGAATCTATCTCTGTTACATTTTCAGGTTATGCATTCCAGACCCTAACTACTCACTGGGCGGAAATAGGTTTCTTTCACATAGCATTTGCTCCTTTTGCAAATCACTTTATTCTTGTCCTTATTCCTTTTACAAGTGGGAACAGTTCCTCCCTATCTGCTGTTTCCAACCCACACGTGAGTTTGGAAACTTCAATTAGATCTTCTTGCAGCTTTCTTCTCTCCAAGGAGAACAGACTCAACTTTTAAAATTTGTGCTCATAAGTGAAGTTTTTCATTCCTGAAACCATTCTTGTAAATCTTTCTTGCTCTTTCTCTCACTAGTGCATTCACATCTTTCCTGTTTTATGGCTCCTGTGACTGTACTCAGTACTCCAACTAAGGTCTAACAAGTGTCTTATACAGGTTCAGCATCACCTCCCTGCTCTTGTAGTCTATTAATAAAGCCAAGAACAATGTATTCTTTCCCCACCTGTCACCTTCAATGATCTGTGCACAAATACAGCTAGGTCCCTCTACTCCTGCACCCACTTTAGAATTATATCTTCTAATTTATATTGTCTATTAATGTTCTTCAGACCAAAGTGCACCACATCTTGTATGCACTGTTCCCTGATTTATACAGAAACATCTCCAGGCCATTCCAATTCTCACGCCTTTAATGTCGGACCTTTTTGCTTGTTTTCCTGTCCTCAGTCATCCTCCCAGTTTGCACCGTATTGCATTTCTTTTGGTAAACCTATTCTGCAATCAGCCCATTTCCCCTGACTGCTCTGCTGTCCTGCTGACTTACTATCCTCCTCACTGTTCACTGCAAGTTTTGTGTAACTTGCAAACTTTTAAATTAATCCATAATCTATAGTCATATTGATGAAATAACATTTAAAATGTACATCCATGATAAAATATCCTTGTGAACGTGGATTTAAAACAACAATAATCTCCTCAATAAAATATGTGGCTACACAGTTTTGAAAATCCAATGACAATGTTTGCTTTAAATGGCTGAGGCATTTCAATAGACAATGAAAAGCTTTTGTCTACAAAATAACAGGGCTTTGAGCATGAGACCGGAAGAGCTTGATTGTTAATGATGGATCATCAACTTATGTTTCTGATTCTCCCTAAACCAGAGGCTGCGCAGTATGGAATGGACTGGGTGCTGCCCTGAGAGATCCTTGCTGCTCTGCTGAGCAAGGAAGGCTTAGTGTGAGCGACTCAGGGAGCAGAACCCACATGAAGCAACAGCGCTGAGGATAGACTGCTTCCCAGCAGTCTGCCTGGACAACAAGGCAAATGAGAATGAACATAGACTGAGCGATGCACTGACCACGGTCAGAGCTACCTTGGAGAACATGCCATTCTGCACCATTCCACAATCAGATTTCAGAGATGTGGTGCAGAGGAGGGCACAAAGAGTGCTCTCAGTGAAGGGGAAATGTTTGTTAAAACCCATCGGAGAGGGTTAGGGTTCAGATTCAGGCCTCCTGTGGTAGATTCAAACAAGTGGAAAATACATTTGGAGCAGACATTAGAGAGTGCTGCTTTATCCAAAGATGGACTCGTCTTTTGAGAAATCTATACAGCAAGGTGAAAAAGCAAAACACCCCATGAAGAAAGCAATCATGTGAATTATGACACTGTCCCAGCCAATTCAATCTTACAAAGTGAAATCAGTGATGTAATCGGTGACGTAGCAAAGTTCCAGAGACAGCCTGGTGATCATTACCGTGCTGCTCCCAGATTCAATATTGAGCCCAGGACAGTGGGCAGTTAAGAGTCAACCACATTGCTGTGGTCTGGAGTCACATGGAGGCCAGACCAGATAAGGGTGGCAGTTTCCTTCCCTAAAGGACATTTTTGAACCAGATCAGTTTTTCTGACAACCAGTAATGAATTCATGGTCATCACTAGACTCTTAATTCCAGATTTTTTTTAAAGATTGAGTTCAAATTCCACCATCTGCCACAGCAGGATTCGAACCCAGGTCCTCAGAACATTACCTGGGTCTCGGATCAACAGTCCTGTGATAATACCACAAGCTCATTGCCTACCCTCCCATTTTTTTTGAAATTCGATCACAGTTACATTGCATGGCTGTGAATGCAAAGAGTGTAATTAATAAGACAGGGGAGTTACAGGCACAGATTGTCCTGTGGGAGAATGACAATAGCAGAGACTAGTCTGGGAGTTCATATTCCTGGTCGCCAGGTGCTCAGAAAGATGGGCTAGTAAAGAGAAAGGAGGAGGAATGGTGTTTTTGGATAAGGAAAGTGTTGAGTACTCGAGGAAGAGGATGTTTTCGAGGATTCAAGTACAGAATCAATTTGCTTAGAGCTAGGGAATAAGAAGAATGTAGTTAATTTGCTCAGTGTAATCTAGAGACGGACAACTAGTGGGAAGGATGTACAGGAACAAATCTGAAAGGAAATTACAGACAGAGATGTAACAACCATGGAGTAATTATAATGGGAAACATTAAGTACCTATATATGGACCGGGATAGTGTTAGTGCAGGGGACAGTGAGGAACAGATCTTCTGAGGTTATATTCAGGAGAATTACGTACAGCACTATGTCTCCAAGTCAGTAGGAAAAGTGACACAGCCTGATCTCTGACAGTGTGGTGTTCCCTAAGCGCTGACTCTCTGACAATGCAGTACTCCCTAAGCACTGACCCTCTGACAGTGCTGCACTTCCTAAGCATTGACCCTCTGATAGTGCAGTCCTCCCTAAGCATTGACCTCTGACAGTGTGGCACTCTCTAAGCACTGACCTTTTGACAGTGCTGCACTCCCTCAGCACTGACCCTCTGACAGTACTGCACTCTATAAGCATTGACCCTCTGACGGTGCGGTGCTCTCTAAGCACTGACTCTCTGACAGTGCGGCACTCCCTCAGCCCTGAGCCTCTGACAGTGCTGCACTCCTAATCATTGACCCTCTGATAGTGCAGTGCTCCCTAAGCACTGATTCTCTGACAGTGTGGCGCTCCTCACTTTAAATGGGTTTGACAGGACATTCTCACCTTGTTTAAACCCCAGCGCTTCCTGAAGTTCCCTCTGGTCATAGGGATGAACGAAGTCAAAAATATTCTGTCCCATCAGCTCCAGCTGTTTCAGAAACAGACAAATCCTAAATTACACCAACTTCTGATAATAGTGAAAAGCCTTGCCTTCTGAATCCCGAATAATGAGTTCCTCTTACTTGTATCACCATCTGATATTCATCGTGTGCTTCCACATCCCCAGTCCATACCCACGGCCTCTTATCCTCTGTTAGTCCCAAACCTGTCCCTAATCTGAACCCCATGGCTCTTCCAGACCTCCTAAGAAGACTAGTGAGGTAGTAATTGGCCAGTTAAATTTGTCCAGGTTCTTGTGTCAAGGACATACCTGAGTAAATTTCCAAATTGTTTCCATTACATCATTCAATGACATTCAAGGCAACTGGAAGTAGGATTGGAAAGTAGGGTTAGTGTAGATAGGTCAGCATGGATTGGATGACCCAAAGCTCTATTACTCTGCTGTTGGGTACAAGGCAGATACTGTCCAGACTATGGTAACAGCAGAGGAACCTCAATCATTAGAAAGGTTTAAAACTGATAAGGAGGAGGTATTGGATAAGCTGGTGCTGCTTAAAGTTATGAGGAACTAGGACCACATGAGATGCGGCAAAGGACATTGAAAGAAGTGAGAATGGAAATTGCAGGAGCACTGGCAATGATCAGCATTTACTTACCATTCACTTAAACTTTGGTCATGGACAAACCTCTAGAAATTAATTTTCGATAGTCACCTGTAAAAATGTGAGTTGATTCAGATGAGTCAGCATGGATTTGTATCTAAGATGGTGTCTAACTAATTTCCTGCGGATGTTTGAAGAGGTAACATAGAGAATTATGACACACATACACACACACCAGACCTGTGTCATGGAATAAAAGGGTCAGTAGGAAGATGGATGCAACATTGGCTAAAGGATCACTAACAGAGAGTAATGGTCAATGGCTATTTTTCAGGCTGAAGGAAGGTTTGTAGTGGTGTTACCTAGGGGTCAGTATTGTGACCTTTGGTTTTCCTGATAAATAGAAATCATCTAGATCTTGCTGTGCAGAGGACAATTTCAGCGTTTGTGGATGAAGCATTGACAGACATAAGAAGAGCAATGTAAACATACAAAGGGACATAGAAAAGTTGTTGAGTAGGCAGAGAGATAGCAGATGAAGTTCAGTGTTATAGTGACCAGCCGAATCTTGTTGACTATGAGATCCTTGATTGGGGTTGTTAAACTGAGCCAATCAGGAAAGCCTTCGCTGACTGTTATAACAGGGAATTTACAAAGAAAAAAAATATATAATCAGGAAAAGAAAGAAAAGAAAAAAATATATAACCCGAGGAATGTCCCTGGAAAAGGAGCGTGCAGTGTCGACCAACACCCTCGAAGCTTTTAGGAAGAATGGGCATCGCAGGGTGTGGAGTGTTTTATCTCCCCCTCCAACTCTATTTTGATTTAATCCCTGTCCTTCCCTTCACTTTTTTTGATCACGTAGCATTGCCCTTTGTCGAGACGGGCACTGCTTGTCATTGGCCACTCGGGTGTTTCCTTTCCTTCTGGTGGTGGAATATAAATAAAGATTTGCGCACTTGTTCCTCACTGTGTCCTACATCGGTACACATACGGCGTGGGTACTGGGGGAAAATAACCACTACTGCTGTTAGGCAGAAGTAAAGAGAAAAAAAGAAAAAATAAAATAAACAGGAGTGTCAGACATGCTGTTCATTCAGAGAGCTGGCTTTGAGGAACCTGGACCACTGTCAACTACTCTGAATGTGAAAATAAAGGGTGATTTGGCGACAGGAAAAAAAACCTATAACCATGGGATTTACAAAGAAAAAAATGTAACTAGGAAAATAAAAAAAAATGTAAAAATATAACCGGGGATTTACAAAGAAAATAACATATAAACAGGAGAAGAAAGAAAAGAGAAAAAAAACATATATATATATATAGATATATACATACATACAGGGGATTTAGAATGTCCTCAGTTCTGGGACACCCTCGATGTTTTCAGGGAGAAGTGGGCACCGCGGGGAGTGGAGTGTTTTATTTCTCCCTCCAGCTGTATTTTGATTTAGTCCCTGCCCTCCCCTTCACCTTTAATCATGCAACATTGCCCTTTGTTGAGAAGGGCTCTGCCTGTCACTGGCCACTCTGGTGTTTCCATTCTTCCTGGTGGTGGAATATGAATACAGATTTCCTTACTCGTTTTTTCACTGTGTCCTACACTTACACGACATAGGTGCTGGGAAAAATAAACACTGCCACTGTTTGGTGGTAGTGTGGGGATATATACATATATAAATAAAACCAGGAGATTTAGAATCTCAGTTTAAAAAAAAACAAAAAATAAATAACCGGGGGAAAAAAGAAAGTTTAATCAGGAGTTTAGGTTCTCCTCAGTTCAGGCAACTGACTCTGAGCTGACTGGCCACAAGAAAATAAAGGGTGACTTGGTGACAGAGGGGAAAAAAAACAAAATAACATATAACCGGGGGAGCTGTATGGCAATAGTGTAGGGGAAGCATAGGAATTTGAAAAAGGAAAGAAATATAAACAGGGGATTTAGAATCTCCTCAGTTGAGGACTGACTCCAAGCTGGCCGGTCACAGTTCGTGTACTGTGCACAAGTAAATAAAAGGTGACTTGGTGATGGAATACTGGCCTCTATGCAGTTATTTCAAATGTGGAGAAGTGTGAGGTGATGCCGTTTGTTCGCAGGAACATTGGGCGACAGTATAAAATAAAGGGTATTATTCTGAAGGGTGTGCAAGAACAGCAAGACCTGGGTGTATTTGTACAAAGGTGAAAGATAGAGAGAGCTGTTAATGGACTATACAGTATTCTAATCTTTATCAATAGGAGTATGGAGCAGGATGATGTCAGTGAACCTATATGAGACACTGGTTAGACCTCAGCTGGAGTATTATGTGTGGTTCTGTGTGCTGCATTATAAGAAAGAACACATTGGAGAGAGAGCAGGAAAGGTTTACAAGAGTGTTTTCAGCCTCAATCATAAGGAAACATTTGAGACATTCGTACTGCTTTCTTTGCAGGGGGGATGGCTAAGGTGGCATTTGATGGGAGTTTTCAAAACCTCAGGGGTCGGTGCAGAAGTTGTTCCTGGATGTGCAATGATTGAGAATGAGTTTTGACATGAGCTGGAAATGTGTTGCTGGAAAAGCGCAGCAGGTCAGGCAGCATCCAGGGAACAGGAGAATCGACGTTTCGGGCATAAGCCCTTCTTCAGGATTTCCTGAAGAAGGGCTTATGCCCGAAACGTCGATTCTCCTGTTCCCTGGATGCTGCCTGACCTGCTGCGCTTTTCCAGCAACACATTTCCAGCTCTGATCTCCAGCATCTGCAGACCTCACTTTCTCCTCAATGAGTTTTGACATGTTTTGTAAAAGAAGCGAGTATGAGGTGAGACTATCTCAGATAGCAAGTAGCTAGGGTTTGGAACAGACTGCCTCGAAGGGTGACTGAGGCAGGTTCAGCTGAAACAGTCAAGGCAACATTGGATGATTAAATAGAAATGAATGAGCAGGGTTATGTGAGAAAGGCAAGTGCTTAGCACCAAGTGAAAATGCTTAGAGAGCAAGTGCAAAATGCATCGTTCTGTACCATATCATTTTTGTGAAACGGTCAGCTAGGAGAGCATGTTCCTGATTTCCAGTAGTAACAGGAATACTGAAATACTCATCTTTCTAAATACAGCAGTCCCTAGACAAAACCAGAGACCATTCACCTCTTCTCTCTCTCTCTCTCTCTCTCTCTCCTGAGTTTGATTTAAATATTGTCTACATGAGAGGAGTTAATGGATACATCTGCTGTAAATGTCAAACAATCCCAAAGGACTGTTCTCATCACAAAAATAATTAGCCAGCTTTGCAATTAAAGCAACACTAATTCATAAATACAGTAAATCTGCATAAAAATGGATAAACTAAAGCACTGATAAATAAGTTAGTTGCGAAGCTGCCATTGCTTCCCTTTGGGCAGAGAAGGTTTGGAGGGAGATTGAATCGAGGCGTTCAGAATCAAAAAGGGGGCTGTAGGATCGAGTCAATGAGGGAGAAACTGCTCCCAGCGATAGGAAAGTCGGTCACCAGAGTGACGCGGGATGAAGAGAATTGGGAATAGACCTTGAACGAGGGAGGGGAAGAGGAGGAGAATGTTGTGATCTGGGAGGGTGCTGCTCAAATTCAACAGAAACTTTGAGAAAAGAATTGGGTAAACACTTAAAAGGTTTGCAAAGCTAGAGGGAAGGGTTGGGGGGGTGTGGAACTAACTTGACAACTCTTTCAGAGAGCAGGTACAGACTCGATGGGCTCCTTTAGTGGTATATAATTTCTCTGATTCTCACCACTGCCTCCTTTCCCACCACATTATAATAAACTACCAGCACACAAGCTCGGGATCAGATCTGTAGTGAGTTTGAGTTTTGTTTTTAACAATTCCCTTTGTTATTAAGAACTTGAATCTGATTGATGCTGTTCAATATGTCAGCAATTTTCACTGCAAAGCCATTTCTGTCCTAAAAAAACTGAAGGCTTGCAGGTTTATATTTGTCAAGTGAGAAACTGATGGATCTGACTGTAATTAACACAAATGTTATTCAGGAAAAGGGCATACAGCCTTGCAATCTCGTTCTGCCATTCACAGCAATCTGTATACCAACTGTTTACCCAGCTTTGCTCAATATAGTCGAATACCCATATCCAACAAAAACTTCAGAAAGTCTCAGCCTTGAAAACTCTCTCCAGTTGACTCTCAGCCTCCACAGGTCATTTATTGTGGGGGTGGGGGGGGGGGGGGGGGGTGATCCATATTCTCCCTTCCCTTTGAGTGAGAAATTGCTCCCTGAACAGCCTGACTAGAATTTAAAAATTTCTTCCCGTTTGCTCTAGATTCCTCCCCCCTCCACACCACATCTACCCTCCACCCACCAAGGGAAATAGTTTCTGTCTATTTATCTGACAGATTTGTTTGAATGTTTCAAACTGTTCTCCTTTTAAAAGCAATATTTGTATTTATCTGGGGTGTGTCATATCTCAGCACAGCTTGGTTTCCTACCTTCCTGTTGTCTCATTGGAACAACAGTCAGCCAGACTGTGAACGCCTCGTCATCCTTAATACTGAGCACCAGAAACACAGTTAGTCACTAACAATCTCAAATGGCAATTAATTCCAACCATGTTCCAGCCCAGAAAGCAAAGTATTATTCATAAATATTACGATGTATTTGTTAAATAATGTTTTACATTTTTAATTAACCTTTTTCCAATTTTATGTTTTCATAATTTTCATATAAATCCTTAAGCTTTTTGCTCCCCATTCCATTCCCAGCTCAGTTGAAATGTGAAGTACATAGAGCCTGAAATAGCTTTTTAGCCTTGGCATTCATAGAATGACACGACATAAGAGGAGGCCGTTCATTCCCTCAGGCCTGTATTTACTCTTGAAAGATCTATTTAATTATTACCTGCTCTCCTCACACCTAGTCTCTCCCACACAGACCTGCAAGTTTCTGCTTTCCCAGTATTCCCCCCACCCAGACACCTTTTGAATGTTCCTGTTGAATCTGCTTCCCCTGCCTTTTCAGAAGCATGTTTCAGGTTACAACAACTCATTGCCTCAAATAAAATATTCTCCTCATCTCCCCCTCAGGTTCTTTTCCCAGATCGCTTCCCTCTGATGACTGACCCTCCTGCCTCTGGGAACAGTTTCTCCCCCATTGACTCAATCCAGGACCTACCCGATAAACCATTGAATCGCCTTTGCTCTAAGGGGAACAATCCTGTCAACTCCACTCTCTCCACCAAACTAAATGCTAATTATATTTTAAAAAACGATCATGCTCTCCCTAATGACAAATTGATGCTGTACTCACGTGGCACATTTGAGAGATAGGAGAAGGAAATGGAGGAGAAAGGAACCCAATCCATTCCACTAGTTTGTTTTTCTCAGTAAGTGTTGGTCCGCTCCTCCTCCGGCATCAGTCACGAGGGCTGGTTTCAGAATCACCGGGCCTGAGCTCACAGCAACAATTCGACACCCTCTACTCGGTGAGACAGCGGATGCAACTTCCCCTCCCCACCTCTCTACTCCTCAGGTTGCCCCCTCCTTGACACCCCTTCATCTGTTGCCCTCCCCTTCCTTGCTTCTGCTTCTCTCCACTTATTTCCCCATTTTCACTCACTTTTTCTTCACCTCACCTCTGCGGTTCTCCCCTCCTTGCCTCTCTTCTCATCATCTCCCCTTCCCTCTCTTTCCTTCCTTCTCTCCCTCTTTCTCATCTCCCCATTTTCCTCCACCCTTCCTCTGATCTCCCTTTGTCTGATCTCTTGCCCTTTCTCTTGTTTTCTCCCTCATCTTCCACTTTCTCCTCTCCCTCCATGCATTTGGATCTTGAATCTTATCTCGTGTTCAAACCATTTCTCGAACAAAGTTGGTACAATGCTGAGGAATAATAAATGCAGTAAAATAAAATGAGACAACTCTGGGAGTTGTTATTTCATTTTTTCACTGCAACCTCCAGGCCCTAACCTGTTCCTCAACTCCTTTTGATGAGACTGAAACATGTATTAAATGCTCTTCACTCTCATAGAAGTCAGCAAGACGTCTGCTAAGAAATATATGAGAAAAAAATACCAAGAAGCAGCCTACATTTTCCTGCAGGTAATTTTGTTGGAAACCACAGTGAATTTTTTCTTTTTGTTGCAAATGAGATTAAAAACTTTTGCCGCCTCTGTAAATGTGGCGTGGGTCTCATGGGGCCTACCAAACTCATAGAAAAGTCTCAGGATGCCCGTCACTCAAAGGCCACAGTGGAAGCTGCTTTGTTTTTAGTTTCTGTTATTAGATTTTCTGGCCATACATGCAGTGTCCTATCAGAATATACTGTACAGAAACAGGCCACTTGGCCCATCTTCTGTTTTTTTTCTGCTCTGTATGAGCTTCCTCCCAACCCTTCTTCATCTCACTCCATAGCCCTATCCCCATTCCCCTGTATCTAACTTCTCCCTTTAATTGTATCAAAAAGATTCACCTCAACCACTCCCTGTGTGAGTGGGTTCCACATTCTCCCCACAGTCTGGGTGAAGAGGTTTCTCATGAATTCCCGATTGGATTGGTTAGTCACTGATTAATATTGATGGCGCGCTGGTCCTTGACAATTGGAAACATCTTCTCAACATCCACACTTTGCAAACTCCTTCATTCTTTTGAAAACTCTTTTAGGTTACCCTATAGCCTTTTCTGTTCAGTCTTTCCGAAATGATGCAGCTTCTCAAATAAAGAACCTATCCTTGTCAACCTCTTAGACTTTTTGTCCAAAACGTCTATTTTTTTTACCATCTGGAGACCGGAGCTGTTCACATGAACTTCGAGTCAGGTCTAAACAAGATTAGATGCAGGTGTTTCTGTTTTTCTATATTAAATTGGGACACCAAAATGTAAGGTGGAAATGCTTGTTCAAACCAGTCACAAATCATTAATATTTCAAACATCAGGGATTAATATAACTTTCACACGGTAATACTTTGATTTCAGTTGCTAGTTTTGATCGAAGGCAAACCATCTATATGAAAATAAATTCACATTACAGAATTATAAGGGTACATTTGGTTGTGTTCTCTGCGTAACAAAAACAACCTTGAAAATATTTTTCATACCAGGAAGTTTAGATGTGCAATATGACATTGTTAATTGCCACTCATTATACAAGGTGTTAATGTTTGGAGAAGATATGTGAAACCTACAATAGTTATTCTTTGACCTGACAATATTCTGATCTCTGGCTTCATTTCCTGTGATGCCGCAGCTTCTGTTATGCAGCAATTCAGAGACCATAATCTCGGTATTAATCTGTTATTACATCCTTGTGATTTTCCATTATTTGGTTTTAATAATCACTTTGTAAAATCATTAGATTGACGTTACTCAGCCAGCAACAGAAACTTAGTGAAGAGAAAATCTCATATGCAATGTGGGTATAATTTATCACACATTCCTAATGAACCTTGAACTTACTGAGCTACTTCGGCTTTTTAGGGGGCAATTAAGAGAATACCATATTGCTGTGGGTCAGGTGATAGATGTAGGCCAGACGGAGTAAGGATGGCAGATTTCTCTCTGAAGGACATGAGTGACGTGGATGGGTTTTTACAACAATTGATCATTGTTATCATGGCCACCATCACTGAGACCAGCTTCCAATTCCAGAGCTAGTTGAATGTCAATTCCAGCAGTAGCTGTGATTGGATTGGAACCCATATCCCCAGAACGTTAGTTTGAGCCTAGTAGCTGGTGACAATACAACAATTATCTCTTCCACCATCATCTCCAAACTCCGCAAATTTCTCCTTTTCAAGTATTTATTCAGCCTCCCCTTTAGAATGTTCCTATTGAATCACCAACTGCCCTTTCAGGCAGCATCTCCCTGATCACAGCAATTCACTTCATCAAGAAAACCATTCTCCTCATCTCCCCCTTGGGTTCCTGACTCAATTCCCCTCATTGGTTACTGACCCTCCTGTCTCTGCAAATGCCACTTCATTCAAACCCCTTCCTGATAAACCATAGAATTTCAAATGTGAATAGCATCAAGATGCCTTCATCAAGACATACAGTCGGGACTGTGGCAACTTTCAAATCAAATGCATTTGGTATAAATCTCAGCTTTTGCTGATATTTCTGTGAGTTCAGTTTGTATCACTAAATGAATGATTCAATGCCTGTGGGACAAAGATATGCAAATATCTATGATTTATGAAAACCTTTGCCCTAGTGTTTTATTCCTTTGGTGAACTGCTTATGTATTGGTCAGAGTGATTGCAGACACCTACACATGACTACACCCCTCACAGCTTGCTTTCAGAGTGGCTGACTTGAACTGCCCCCCCCCCCCCCCACACTGCCCCCTTACCACACTGATGTCTCTCTTTCCCAGTGCCTGCTTACTATACTCCCTTCAATGTTCCACAATCCTCTCTCTCTCTGTCCTACTGTCCTCTTACTGTTAGGATCCCAGCTGATGTAACTACTGGATAGGTCAGATCCCAGACTGAAAACTGCCTCAATAGATCAAATTATTTTTAACGTGGTTGTCTTTTACTGAAACATAAGTGCACAATGCTGCAGATTTGTTTTTAACAATAAAACAGAAGTTTATTGTACTAAGGAAATGAAGATAGAATGGAACAAATCAAGCTATTTATACATAACACAATTTGAAAGATTTCAAACCCAAAACAAAATAAAATTTATATCTATTTCCACCACCGTCACATTATTGTACTTAAATATCAGGGAAAGTTCCCCTTTCTTTCACATGTATACATTTCTTTCAATTCCCAGTCTTGAGAACTTGATGGCCTTTTTCTTAGTTATTCACTCAAATGACCTTAAATTTTCCCAGGTTCAATAATTCCATCAGAGTTCTAACCAATAAACGCTTCTGGCGTAGAATTTTCAAATTAAGATTCTTACATCGAAGTAACTTATTTCTTAAAACTGTACTAAACTAACTTCTTTCTCCAGGTCAAACTGAAACTGACCCCAGCCAGGTATTCTGCAAACTGCCCAAAAGCTTTCTTAGGTCTTTCCTAAGCAAGAATAATTTCTTGATTTTTCTAAACCAAAAAATGAGCTAGTGCCTTTCAATGTTCGCCACCTCTGATTGTAAAACTCTGACATATATAAACAAATTCACATTACCACTCCAGGAGGGCCTCAGTTACCTGCTCTCTGACACATATTGATTTAATTTGATTTATTATTGTCACATGTACCTAGGTACAGTGAAAAGTTCTATTTTGTGTGCAGATCATACTATACAAAGTGCATTAAGGGAATAGAACAGAGCGAGGAATACAATGTTACGGCCGCAAGGAAGGTGCACAGAGAGTGAGATCAATGTTAGGTACAAATTTAAGAGTCTAATAACAACAGGGAAGAAGCTGTTCTTGAATCTGTTTGCATTTATTTAAAATCATGATTCATGAAAGATGAAAGAGTTAATTATTAAATGTCTTCATGCACATAGACCAAAACCCGCATTCACTTGTTCAAAATCCAAACTCTAAATTAAATGATATTATATATCCAGGTAAATAAATCACAAACCTTACATTACAATTTGTCTGCCTCGTTATTCTTTACAAAATTCCTCTTTCAGAACACTGCCCTCATTCTACACCCTTCCCTCTGGTTCACTACTCCTTACCATTGCACTCTCAGTCCAACTGCCTTCTAAAAACACATTTATCCTCCTACTGCTCTATCACCTCCCTCCAGCTCACTAGTCCCTTACCGGATCATGTCTCTATGCCACTGCCCCTCTCTGCCCCATTATCGCTTACACATAGCCCTTTCCCCATTGCTCCTTACTACAACCATCCCTCTGCCTCATCTTACTACACTGACCTCTTCCTGTTCCACCCACTGCATTGCTCTCTTCCTGCTCTGGGTCTGGGTCAGTTTACGGGCATCTGGACTAGGGATCTAGGCCAGAAATCTGAAGCAGCAATATAGGAGTCTGTGCCAGTAATTGAGAAATCTGGGACAATTATCCAGGGATCTGGGTCAGTAATACAAGGATCTGGATTGGTAATCCATGAATTTGTATCGGTAAACCAGGTATCTGGATCGGTAATTCAGAGATCTGGATTAGCAACCCAGGAATCTGGATGAGTTATCCATGAATCTGGGTCGGTGATCCAGGGATCTGAACCAGTAATCAGAGAAGCTGAAGTCTATACTACCGCAGTTTGTCATTTGATTGCAGTTTTAAGAAGATCACGGGATTCAAATAAGTAAAATGGTCAACAGACCAGCACATTTAATTTGATTTGATTCAAACAGATTTATTTTTGTCAAATGTACCTGATACAGTGAAAAGTTTTGTTTTGTGAGCAGTACAGGCAGATTATACCATGCAAAGACCATAGAGTGATAGAACAGAGTGAGGAATACACTGTTGCGACTGCAGAGAGGAAGGAGAGGCTACCTTTTCTGTCTGCTCTGTGTTGATATGGAAAGCCAGCCTCACAACCAATGTGGTTTAACGTCCTCTGAGGTATGTAAGCAAGTACTTTGACAGAAGTGATTGGCATGGCTGGTAAGATGTTCAGTGCTTTGGAGGGAGGGCGAGAAGCTGGAAGTACAGTCAAACTGTGAAGGTGGCTGCTCTGGGTATTCCAGCCGAACTAACCAACATACAAGAGTCTCTGTACAGTCTCTGAACAAGCTGAAGGCAAAAGAATGGAGGGGCCAGGGGTTAGCCACAATCTCAGAAGTGAGCTAAGGTGCACGCTTTATTTAAGTTTGTTCTTGGGGTGCGAATGTCAATCCTGAATCTGTTTCCATTTCTGAGAAGATAGCACCAGAGGCCTATTTACAGCTGGCCTGTACATCTGGGGCAATAAAGAATAAACAAGATGCTGTGGCTAAAACCGCTTGTGTACAGTCTTACACATTGCTCTGGTTGACACCATAGAAACTTACAGCATAGAAAGATGCCATTTGGTCCAACATACTAGCACTTCAGTCCTAGTTTCCTCCGCTTTCCTCCTTGCTCTTGTCTCAGGCCTTGCTGAACTATGTCTATTGGTGTTTCTTGAATATAGCTTGAGTTTCACCAAGAGAACCTAACAGTGAGTATTGTCTGCACGCAGGATTAGATTACAAGGTACAAGTGGGCCAGGTTCTCTGTCAAGACAGCTCAGAATTGCGGGTTAATTATGATAACCCTCCTCCTGCACAACCCCTGTAGCTCCACAAATGTTTCCTTTGCAAGCATTTCTCCCGCTCCAGCTCTACGGTTGTGTCCACCTGTCCTGCCCTTTCAGGCAGTCTATTCCAATCTGTGAACCAGTACCACGAAAAGAAATGGCTATCTAAATGCTGAGCCAGTTACCACGCTGGTGCCATTTGGGGGAAGGGAGCCTGTCGCCCCCAAATGCTGCGGTCTGTAGATGTAACTCTTGTCCACACAATGCGGTTAACTCCATGCATTGACTTGTGCAAATTATTGTACAGAGCCCCACCGCTACCTCCGCAGCAACAAACACGACCTAGCGAGTTTCACCCACATCCCGAGAGCAAATCGAGAGAAAGAATGACTGAGATAAGGCGAGTACTACGAAAACAATCCTCCTCTGCCTTTACTCTCACATTCACACTATTGTTTCTTTTCCGGCCTTTTTCACCTTCTCATCTCACAGCCAACCCACTGCCTGGAGATTCCTAACTTCCTGCCAACTGGGGCAGAGTGAGGGGCAAATGTTGTTTGTGCCTCAGGATCGGATGGAGACTTCTTGTCCATGACCAAATCTCAGCCCAAATCCCCAAAAGGAAGACGGCAAGATTTTAAACCCCTGCACCCACGGTTGTTCCTAGTTTGAGGCAACATTGTGCAAAATTGTTTTTGGACATTAATGTAACAAAGATGAGATGCAATGTCCCAGGCCAACATTTATTCCTCAACAGTTGAAACTATTTTGTAGTGACAGCTTTCGTTTCTGAGGGCCTTTAACCCAGTGAAATGTTGCAACATGCTTAATCCTTCATATCCTTAACTATCGCCCTTAGGTCGTTTCAGGTGCTGTATAGATGCAAGGTCCTCTTATAAGACCATAAGATGTAGGAGCAGAAGCAGGCCATCTGACCCATCAGGTCTGCTTTGCCATTTCGTGAGATCATAGCTGATCTGATAATCCTCACCTCCATTTCCTGCCTTTTCCCCATACACTTGATTTCCTTACTGATTAAAAATCTGTTGATCTCAGCCTTGAATATCGTTAATGGCCCAGCCTTGACCACCATCTGCAGTGTATAATTCCACAGATTCACTACCTTCTAGGAGAAGGAGTTTCTCCTTAGGTCTGAGTTAAATGTACAATTACAACATTTCAAGGGCATTTGGACAGTTCCGTGCTGCATGAATCTTTGACTCTATTACCCTTTGTTCTGAGACTATTTTCTGGTCTAGACTGTCCTACAAGGAGAAGCAAGTTCTTTGTATCTACCCTGTCAAGTCCTCTAAGAATCTTCTATGTTTCAGTACTGTCACTTCTCATTCTTTTATATTCCATTTCCTCATGGCCTGATATACTTAAATTCCCATTGTTCTTAATCTCTCTATACCCCCTCAGAACCACTCCTTAAAACCTACATCGATCATCACCTCCTTGTGAAAGTTTCAGGAGAATGCTGTCCCAAACACTCTTTACTCATGTACTAAAATTAGAGTTTATTTCATACAGTCTTGAGAGAGCATTTGGCAGTCATAGAAAATTCCTTATTTCCATAAACAAGTCTGTTATCTCATTCAAGCACATGTTAAAATGGCGTTGACCGCTGATCTAGTCTCTTTGAAAGATCTAATTAGTCCAGTCTTGCCCCTCACTCTCTTCCCCTACAGCTCTCGACAATTTCTTCCTTTCCTGGTATTTCTCTGATTCCTCCCTTTTGAACATTCCTGTTGAAACTGCTCCCACTGCTCTTTCAGGCAATGCACCCAGATCACAATAACTCTCTGCTTCAAATAAAACATTCTCCTTATCTCCCCCTCGGGTCCATTCCTGATTCTCCTCAATCTATGTCCCTCTGGTGACCTACCTTCCTGCCTCTGGGACAGTTTGTCCCTCATTGACTCAATCCAGCAGCCCCCCACAACCCCCCCCCCCCCCCCCCCGATTCCAAACACTTCGATTCAATCTCTCCCCGAACCTTCAAATAAAATACTGTGGAATCTGGAAATCTGAAACAAACAGAGATAATGCAGGAGAAGCTCAGCAGGTCTGGCAACATTTTTGGAGAGAGAAACAGGGTGAATATTTCAAGTCTAGAATGGCTCCTCTTAATAAGTCATTCTGATCTCAAAATATTTACTGTCCACAGATGCTGCCAGACTTGCTGAGTTTCTCCAACATTCTCTGTACTTGTCCCATCTCACTGCAACCACCCTCACCCTTCTGTGTTCTGAGGACCATTCCAGTGTCACCAGTCTCTCTCCACATTCACTGAAGACCCTGGTCCCATTCCAGTAAATCACTTGAAGGGTTCCTGTCATTGATTTCATTCAATTTCTTAGTAAACGTCTTGAGGCTGAGCCACACTGCTGTTGTGACTTTAATATTGTATTTGATCTTGTATTGAGCTTTCAAAATATCCACACTGTCACTGAGGATCAGGTCTGTAGCACTTTCCATCTCAAAGGGCTAATTTAAAACATGTGATTTGTTGATAGTTACTCTGGTAATAATGTTCATGCAGCCATGCTGGCTATGAACAGATCCAGGTAGTGGGCTGTCAAGAGGGACGTACCTGCTGACTGCCTGCCCCTCTTGCACAGTTATATTTGCGCCCAGATATCCTTGGAGAGGGAGCACGCGGTGTTGATACCTTTAGAGAGATGTGGGCACCATGGGGATACAGTGCTTTACTTCGCCCTCCAATTCCATTTTGATTTAGCCCCTTCCCTCTCTCCCTACCCTTTCCCTCACTTTTGATGGTTTGTATTACCCATAATAGGCTTTGCTAGTAAATATTTGATTGGCTACATGGGTGATTTACTGGTGGTATTTCAAAGAAAAAAATAGTGGTGGGAAAGTCACTCAGTTGTGTGTGATAGCACTTCTGTGTAGAGAAAAATATTACCTATGTGCATCATTTGTCGCTAGAACTTGACTTTCCTTGTGTGTGTGCTGAATATGAGTGAGTACTTCTGTTGTGAGTACTTTCTGTGTATTTGCGAATAAACATTTTTACAAAGGTGTTTTTAAGAGAGATACATGTTCTTGATTAATAAGGGGATCAAGGGTTATGGGGAGAAGTCAGGAAAATGGAATTGGGAAACACAGTAGCTACAATCAAATGGCAACACAGACTTGATGGGCCAAAATGGCCTAATTCTCCTCCTATATTGTATGGTCTTATGGAAGGGTCTTAACATTCTCCCTACAGTGTGGGGCCAAGAGCTGGATATAAACCTCTGGCTGGGGCCTAACCAGTGTGTATAAAGGTTCAGTGCTAACATCCTTTCTCTTGTACTCCATGCCTTTGTTTCTAACTTTCAGAATCCCGTATGCTTTCTTATCTTGCTCTGACACCTTCAAACATCTCCGGGAGTCAGAAACTGAGGATGCAGTCTCCTTGAGCTTTTGATAGATACGTTTCCCCAAGAAGTCTCGTTTACAACAATGCCAGCAACTGACTGGTCAAAACTAGCAGTTCCCCGTATCCCACACTGCAAACCCCTCAGAGTTAATGTACAGGTCTGGCCACCAAATTAACTTTTAAAATATAGGCACACTGGAAAAGGCGTAAGAAAGGATTCATAACGACATTAACAGAACAAAGAACTATCAGCAAAAGCTGAACAAATTGAAGCTCAGTTCCTTAAAAAAAGTAGAAACTGAGAGATGACCCAATTGAGATCTTTAAAATTGTGAAAGGGTGCAATAGGTTAGATGTGAAGTCCATGTTTCCTATAGTGCGGAACTCAAAACCAGCAGCAGCAATATAAGACAATCACTAGTTAATCCATGCAGTAATTCAAGATCAACTTTTTTACCCAAACAGTAATCTTTGTTCCCCCAACCCCCAGATACACCTCAATATATCTCCCATTAACCTTGCTGCACTCAGGAAAACAGCCCCAGTTTCTCCACTCTCTCCACATTCACTGAACGCTGTGATCCCTGGTAGCTGCCTTTCTGGGGAAGGTAGTTTGGGGGAGGCTGTGGCTTGGTGATCATGTTATTGGGCTAATAATCTAGAGTCCTGGGGACTTGGGTTCAAATCAATAAAATTCAGGAGTAAAAACGTAGCTTACTGGCGACCATTAACCACTGCCGATATGTTGTTAAAAACCTGCGTGGCTCATTAATATCCCATGAGGGAGTGAAATATGCTGTTCTTAACTGGTCTGGTCGACATGTTACTTTAGACCCACGGCAATGTCTCTTCATTGTGTTCTGGATAATTAAGGATGGGCAATAATTCCTGACAGTGCAGCCAATGATGCTCACATGCAATGTGTGAATTTGAATAAAGAAACATAGCTGAGGGTATGGAATTCAGGAAAAGTGACTGTGAGGAACTTGCACAATTTGACAAAGGAAGTGGAGAGGTATTGGAGGCTTTGTCGGGGTTAAAAACAGAAAAATCTCCTGGCCTGGATGAATTGCATCCCAGGAAGGTGAGGCAGAAAATTGCAGGGGTTCTGACATAAATTTTTAATTCTCCTCTGGCCACGGGAGAAGTACCAGGGGATGGAGGACAGCTAATGCGGTTCTATTTTTTAAGAGGGGTGGTCGAGATGAACCAGGAAATTACAGATTGGTGAGTCTTATTTCTGCGTTAGGAAAACTATCGGAGAAAATTCTGAAGGAGTGAATTAATATCCACTTGGAAAGACATGGGTCAATTAGGGATAGTCAGCATGGCTTTGTCAGAGGGAAGTCATGCCTAACAAATTTGTTCGAACGTTTAGAAAATGTGATCAAGTGTGTGGATGAGGGAAGTTAAGTTAATGTAGTTTATTTGGATTTTAGCAAAGCCTTTGAAAAGGTTCAATGTGTAAGACTGATTGAGGAGGTTAAAGCATATTGAATTGAGGGAAACTTCTTTATTCATTCACGGGATGAATAGCCAAGCCAGCAGTTATTGCCCATAGGGCAGTTGAGAGTCAACCACATTGCTGTGGGTCTGGAGTCATGTGTAGGCCCTACCAGGTAAGGGTGGCAGTTTCCTTCCCTAAAGGACATGAGTGAACCAGACGGTTTTTCTGACAATCGGCAATGGTTCTCTCATCATTGTTAGACTCTAATTCCAGATTTTTATTGGATTCAAATTCCACTATCTGCAATGGCAGGATTTGAACCCAGGTCCCAGAACATTACCTGGGTCTCAGGATTAACAATCCAGTGATAATATCACTTGGCCATTGCCTCCCCATGGTGAGATGGTGATATAACTTGGTAAGATAGATCAGAAACTGACTTAGTAAAATGACATAAAAGGTAGTGGTAGAAGGCTGTTTGAGTATTGGAGGCTGGTATCCAGCAGCGTACCACAGAGATTAGTACTAAGACCCTTATTTTTTGTTCTATACATAAATGATATTGATGAAAATGTGGAGGGAATGTTAAGCAAATGTACAGATGACACCAAGATTGGTAGGGCAGTTAAGTGAAGAAGATGGTTGTAGGTTACAGTAAGATATAGATGAGTTGGTCATTGGACAGAGCAATAGCAAATGGTATTTAATCCTGATAAGTGTGAGATGTTGTACTTTGGAAGAAGAATCAAGATGAGGGAGTATTTAATGAATGCCAGGACACGGGGTAGTTCAGAGGAACAAAGATCTTGGGGTAATTATTCACAAATCCCTGAGGTCAACAGAGCATGGGAGTAGGATAGTTAAGGCAACGCATGGGTCACTTTCATCCATCGTGGCGTAGAGTAGAAGAGCAAGGAGGTAATGTTGGAGTTGTACAGAGCATTGGTTAGGCCCCAGCTGGACTACTATGCGCAGTTCTGGTTACCTCGCCACAGGAATGATGTGATAGCATGAGAGGGGGTATAGAGGAGGTTCACCAGGATGTTGCCTGGGATGGAGAGAGTTATAAGGAGAGACTAGGTAGGCTTGGATTGTTTAAAGTACAGGTCAGTCATGAGACGGCATAGTTTTAGAGTAAGGGACTGGAGATTCAGAGGGGATTTGAGAAATAGCATTTCCACACAGAAGGTTGTGGAATCTGAAATGTATTGCCTGGGAAGGTAATGCAAGCTGGGAGCCTTACAACCTTTAAAAAAATACTTGCATGAGCACTTCAAGTATCATAACATTCAAGGATTTGGACAAGTGCAGGAAATTGGGATTAGAGCATCTTCAGTGGTAATTATATCAGTGCAGAGACGATGGGCTGAAAGGCCTTTTCTGCACTGTATGAATGTATGAGGGCGAGTGGAAAGAAAGGGTATGGTGGGTAGTGAGCACTTTGAGTCTGGAGAGGAGAATCGCTGTCAGTCATTAAGCTGAAAGCTGCTTTGGATTCTCCTTTGTTTAGCTGATTGTAGGTGTGTGTGTGAGGCTTGAAATGGATGCTTTGTACAGCCAATCCAGCTCCTTCTCACCTAGTCTGGGGACAGTAGCAAAGTAATCTGGCCCAGATTGTGGATTCAGATAATGAAATCCTTTCTCCTACAGCTCTTTAATCCTAATCGAATGCCCTGGTGACTGCGCTACGGTCTGTGGAATATACTGGGACACAGGAGATGCAGGAGGCCACTGAGTCTCTGCTCCACACTATCAATCAGATCATGGCCACTCTGTGCCTGAACATCATTCTACCTTCCTTGCTTCCTTAGTCCTTCCAACCCATACCCAACAACAACTTACAGAGAACAGGAAACATTTAGCCAGCTCAATTTAAAAGCAAATTCAGTAAAGCTGCAGTCTGAATGACTGGAACACAGCAGCTTCACTCCATTTCCCAGTTTTAAGCAAAACATTATTTATTAACAATCTGTACCTTAAACAGAAGGCAGGCTTGATGTCACTCATCACCAATTTAAAAATTCAAAGTCCCTTTTAAGATATCCTTTGTGCATTTTACCTTACAAGTGCTTGTAACACAATTGTTCTCAGTTCATAGAATCTGCTTCAGTAGTGGTAAAATGTAGGCCAGTCGGCCCATCAAGCCTGCTGAATCCTTCCTTTACTATACCAATGCCATATTTCTGCTGATCCCCTCCCCACCCCATTACTACCAATCAACACCTTTAATTTGAGAGTCTCGATGCCTTTTGACTGACAGTTCTATTCACAGACCTCTCTGTATGCAAGAGATTTCATTCCTTTGCATTCTTTACCCATCAAAATAAAGCAACACCTCATACCTTCCACTGCTCTCACTGCTATTAGGAGATGATTTTCTGACTATTTCACTGTGAGGATTTTAATCAGACTAAAGAGAGAGAAGTAATTTCTAGAGCAGCTTTCACCATTGCAGAAAGTCCAGAAATTTATGCAGAGCAATGTGAGAATGACCACTTCATATATTTTTAGTGATATTGGTTTGGCGAAAAATAGTGGCCGCTAGACACCAGGGCCTGTATCCACAGTGGGATCTTTTATGCCACCTTCCTGCATCCTCCCCTCACACAAGGGATCTCAGTTTAATGTTGCATCTGAAAATGGCACCTCCGACAGCGCAGCATTCCCTCAGCACTGACCCTCCGACAGCATGGCACTCCCTCAATACTGACCCTCTGACAGTGCAATGCTTCCTCAGCACTGACCCTCCGACAGTGCGGTGCTCCCTCAGCACTGACCCTCCGACAGTGCGATGCTTCCTCAGCACTGACCCTCCGATAGTGCCCACTCCCTTAGTACTGATATTTTGACAATGTGGGGCTCCCTCAGCACTGACCCTCTGACAACACAGTGCTCCCTCTGTACTGACTCTCTGACAATACCACACTCCCTCAGTAGTGACCCTCAAACAGTGCAGCAATCCCTCAGCACTGACCCTCTGACAGTTTGGCACTTTCTCAGCACTAACCCTCTGACAGCGCAGCTCTATCTCAGCACTGACCCTCCAACAGTTTGGCATTCCCTCAGCGCTGACCCTCCAACAGTTTGGCATTCCCTCAGCACTGACTCTCCAACAGTTCATTGCTCCCTCAGTAATGACCCTCTGGCAGTGAAGTGCTCCCTCAGCACTGACCCTCCAATAGTGTGGTGCTCCCTCAGCACTGACCCTCCGACAGTGTGACACTCCCTGAGCACTGATCCTCCGACAGTGCAGCTCTCCCTCAGCACTGACCCTCCAACAGAGCAGCACTCCCTCACACTACCAGTGTTGCACTCGCTCAGTACAGGCCCTGTGATAATGCGGAGCTCCCTCAATGCTGGCACTCGATAGTGGCCTAGATTACGCACTCCTGTCTCTGAAAAAGGAGTTGTGCCCCTACTATGGTATTTGTTCAATATTACTGAATTAGTTAGAAGCTGCTCTGGGATGCTGAAGATCATGAAAACTATCACATGGAGACACTTTCCTATCTTCTGAATAAGCTATTACTTCTTTGTTCACCTAAAACTACCGATCAGTGTGCAGTCCCAAGGCCTTCCAACCTCTGACTAGTGCCTGCCTAGCCGTACCACTATCCTTTCTCAAACACTTCAAGACAAGAATTAAACCCTACAGGCCTGGAGTGTTAGAGATTTGCCGCACTTGCCTTGTAGAGGAACATCTTCAGTATTTCCACTTATTGACTGCACGAGGCCATTCACAATTAACTTTAACTAAGGTGTATGTTAATCCTTCACTGTAGGGCACTCTGAGAGCTGTGATATACCCACTAATCAGGCTCTGTGCCAATTGCACTGACGTACCTTTGCCTGCACTTTCTGAGCCTTCTGCTTGGCCTCTGCTGCTCCGGCCCCGAAACTCTCCCCTCTAAATTCCACAGCATCACTCTCCTTTGCTGTTTTCTCAAACATCTCTGGTAAACTCACGAGGATGGTGGATAACTCGCGGTACTCTCACTGAAACTGTTACTCGATTCCTACCCCACCCCCTCTCAAAACGTTATTACAAACTCACTGTTGTACCTCTTTGAACTGTCATTGCCAGAGAGCGTTGGTGTAATATGTGCCTTCGAGCAGTACTGTGAGGACAGGAATGAGTGTACAGTAACTATCTGCATGTTCTCGAGAAACTGAGGCAGGGACAGCCAATCACCTGTCCCAAACAGCAGAAAACAAAATTTATACACCAAGCCCTCAATGAACTTCAGTTCAACAGCAAACATTCACTGTCACAGTACACTGACATGCTGATGTGTACAAGCAAACATATATGTATACATGTATGTATGTATGTCTGTGTGTGGGTATACAGGTGTACACACTGGGTGAGCAGACTTCTCATTAAGCAATAACCCAATCACAGTATCCCTCACTCAATAATCCAATCACGGTGTCCCTGAGATAAAAACCCAATCACAGTGTCCCTCAGACAATAACCCAATCATTGTTCATCAAACAATCACAGTGTCCCTGAAATAAACCCAATCAAGTGTCTCTCAGACAATAACCCAATCACAATGTCCATCACACAATCAGCCAATCATGGTGTCCTTGAGGTAATCATCCAATCACAATGTTCCTGAGGTAATCACCCAATCACAGTTTCACAGCATGGAAACTCATCTGCACCAAACCAGACATCCCAATCTGACCAAGTCCCATTTGCCATCACTTGGCCCATATCCCTCTAAACTCTTCCTTTTCATGTAGATACATCCCGTCTAGATACATTTTAAATGTTATAATTATACCAGCCTCCACCACTTCCTCTGGCAGCTCATTTCCAAACACGAACCACTGTCTGCATGAAGGTTTTACCCCTCAGATCCTTTTTAAATCTCTCCCCTCTCACCTTAAACCTCTGCCCTCTAGTTTTGAAATTCCCTACCCTGGAAGAAAAAAAACCTTGTCTGTTCACCCTATCCATGCCCTTCATGATTTTTTAAACCTCAATATGGTCACCCCTCACTCTCTGACACTCCAGGGAAAATTTCCCAGTATATTCAGCCTCACCCTATAGTCCAAACCTTCCAGTCCCTTCAACATCCTTGTAAATCTTTTCTGAACCCTCTCAACTCTAACAGCGTCCTTCCCATAGAAGTCTGAGCAGAATTGAATACAGTATTCCAAAGGTGGCATCACGTACAGTCACAACATGTTGTACTCAATGTTATAACAAATGAAGGCAAACGTGCCAAATACTTTCTTCACCACCCTGTCTGCCTGTGATTCCATTTTCAAGGAACTGTGCACCTGAAACTTTGGGTCTGTTTGTTCGACAACACTCCCCAGGACCCTACCATTAACTATATAAGTCCTGCCCTGATTTGCCTTTCCAAAATGCAACACCTCACACTTAACTAAATTAAACTCCATCTGCCATTCAGCCCATTGGCCCATCTGATCAAGGTCCCGTTGTACTCTGAGATAATCTTCACTGTCCACTACACCATGTGTCATCTGCAAACTTACTAACCGTACCTCCGATATTCACATTAAAATTATTTATCTAAATGACGAAAGCAGTGGACCCAGCATTGATCCTTATGGCATACCAGTGGTAGAGGCCTCCAGACCAAAACACAACACTCCACCATCACTCCCTGTCTCCTGCCTTCAAGTTAATGTTGTATCCAATTGATTAGCTCCCCCAATTTCCATGTGATCTAAAATTGCTAACCAACCTACCTTGTGAAATCTTGTCACTTTACTGAAATCCATATAGACAATGTCTACCTCTCTGCTTTCATCAATCTTCTTTGCCACTTCTTCAAAAATCTCAATCAATTTAGTGAGACATGACTTCCGACACACCAAGCCATGTTGACTTTCCCTAATTAGTCCTTGCCTTTCCAAATATATATAAATCCTGTATGTCAGAATCCCGTCATCAACTTTGCCACCACTGATGTGAGGCTCACCGGTCTGTAGTTACCTGGCTTTTCCTTCCCACCTATCTTAAGTAATGCACCACGTTAGCCAACCTCAAGTCTTCCGGCACCTCGCCTGTGGCTATAGATTATACAGGTCCGGGGGAGTTATCTACCTTTATGCATTTTTTTTGTGTAGGACACAGTGACGAAACGAGTGCAGAAAACTTTATTCACTTTCCAGCACCAGGAAGAAAAAGCACCCAAGTAACCAGTGACAAGAAGTGTGTTTGTCTTTAGGAGAAATGCCTACATGATCGAAAAAGTGAAGGGAAGGATAGGGATTAAATCAAAATAGAATCGGAGGGAGAAATAAAACACTCCACACCCCGCGTCATTATGCATTTTAAGACCTCTAGCACCTCCCCTTCTGTAATGTGGAAACTTTTCAAAATATTATTTATTTTCCCAAGTTCTCTAGCTTCCATGTCCTGCTCTACAATAAATGCTGACATGAAATACTCATTTAGTATCTCCCCCATCTCATGTGGTTCCATACATGGACAATCTTGCTAATCTCTAAGGGGCCCTGTTGTTTCCCTAGTTACTCTTTTGTCCTTAATGTATTTATTTTTGTCCTTAACTCTATTTGCTAAAGCTATTCCATGCCCTCTTTTTGCCCTCCTGATTTCCCTTTTTAGTACTGTATACTCCTACTGCCCTTATACTCATCTCAGGATTCACTCTCCCCCTGAGGTATTCAGCCAATCACACAGTCCCTGAGACACTTGCCCAATCACAGTGTTCCTGAGGCAATCGCATAATCAACGTGTTTATCACACAATAATCCAACCATAGTGTCCCTTTGATAAACCCTCTAATAATCACCCATTCACAGTGTCCCTGAGATAATCACCCAATCACAATGTCCCTGAGATGATCACCAAATCACAGAGTCTCTGAGATGATGACCCATCAAATCACGGAAGAGTTACAATGTCAAAGGAGGCCATTTGGCCCATTGTCCCACCTTCAGTGAATATACAGCCAGGTCTCTCTGCTCTTGCAATCCCTTTAGAATTGTGCCCTCTATTTTCTATTGTCTTTCAATGTTCGTCCAACCAAAGTGCATCACCTCACACGTCCCTGTACTGAACCTCATCTGTCACCAATCAGCCCACTCCACCAACCTGTCAATGTCCTATTGGGAGCTCCACACTGACCTCCTCACTGTTTACAGCAATTCCAAGTTTCACATCATCTGCAAACTTTGGGAAATTGTCCCCAGCACACAAAAATCATTAATATATATCAGGAAAAGCAAGGATTCATATACCGATCCCTAGGGAATTCCACTGCAACCCTACCTCTGGCCAGAAAAATATCCATTGACCATTACCCTCTCTTTCCAATTACCCATTTTGTATCCATGTTGCTGCTGACCATTTTACTTGTCTCCCAGTTACTTGGATCAACCATTATGTGGTCCCACAATCACTCGGACTTTGCTCCATCGCTTGGACCCACCTTTACTCAGAACCACCATCATTCAGACCTTGCCCCATTATTTGGACCCACCATCACTCAGACCCACCATCACTCAGACCCACCATCACTCATGCCTCAAACATGTCTTAAGGCACATGTTTGGACCATCAAAGAGTTCACTGCTCTGAGCTGTTTCCTTACCAACTATTGGCTGTGTTGGTACCCACTGTCTTAATGTGAAACATCTTATCACCACAACACAATGAAGACAAGAGTTAAGAAGAGATTGAAGAGAAGAATGTAATATTGATGAAGATCCAACATACCAATGGTCCTCAAACAGCAGATCACAGTGGTATTGTGAAATCATCATAGGATAAGAATCCCTGCTACGCCGTTCTAACTTTGATAGGAGGAGAGCATTGGAAACGAAGCCCCGCAAGCCATACCCGAATGTTCTCATTTATCAGCAAAATAGTCAATTTGTTTCTCTTTATGGAGCACAAAAGATTGATTTTCACCAAGTCTCTTTCATAAACTCCAAAATATCACATGTATTAGAATCAAGCTTCAGATTTAAGTACGTGGCCAAACTAGTTATCAGCCAAGCTGATCCCAAAAATGCACGCACACACTGATAAGATGAGGTGCTACCTTCTCAGCAGAGTATTATAGGATTGAGGAAACGCAAACACAATGGTAGCTCAAGAATCCAAACAAAAAAGGTGGATTGAGGTGACTTACTCAGAGTTTTTTCATTTTTTTTTGTCCGTGAGATGATGTTGCTTGGATTGTAGAACAATGAAATTCCCTCAGTTCAAGTAGCAGGTCAGTTAGACCTAGGTCCATGGATCAAGTTAATGGTTCGACTTTGAAAGTATACAATCCAAGATATTAATTTCTCAAGTACTGCACTGAGATATTTCTTCAGCGAAGTTTCTCTATGCATTATCTTCTACTTGTTGAGAGATAGCATTGCTTCCTTGTGAGCTTGTCCAACAATTGACCAATTCTGAAGTCTGTGGCAAAACAGAAAGCAAAGGTTCAGAGGCTGTTGGTGTGCAATGTAAGAAATCACATCTTCTTAATTTTTTGGATAATAATTCAAAATGAGGAAATAGACACTTCTACAAAAGCGAACATGGAAGGCATTATTTGCGGCTTTGTTAAAGCAAGTAATACGAACAGATGAATTTGTAATATTTTCAGTAACACTATGCCACCTGGGTGTGTTCAACATAATCCTCCCCAGAGACAGTCTTTTTGATTGGCACCAATTGTGGTTTCAGTTGAGCTCAGCACAGCAATAATGCTCTGATTGGTCAAGTTCAGATTAACCCAGACTGTGCGAGCAGGATGGATCAGAGAGAAGCAAAGAGCCCTCTAGAAGTTTAGCTGCTTCAATTGCATTTTTTATCCCCGTTCCCTTGCTGTAAACGATTGCCTTCACCAACTTCGAAAGAACAGTGGAAAAGCTATATTCAGAGATGCTGAAATAAATAATTCTCCAGTTTGGGCAAGATTTTCTCAGGGTGGTTTGGCCAACTTCTCTGAAGTGTTTTCTCTGCCCTCGTGGCTCCCGCTTGCTGTGACAGAGCTCAGAGCAGAGAGCTCATTTTGAGAGTCTCCTGATAGTGTGGGCCACCCAACTGTCTGTGTGTGTGTCTGTGTGTCTCTGTCTGTGTATACATTACCTATCCCAGACAATACCCACTCAACATTCTCTTTATTCCTCCACTTCATGAGGCCATTTTGCAATTCCATCTTGCTAAATGAAGGAAATGGGTGTATGTATCTCTTGTTATATCCTTATCAGCTCACAAATCTTCCACAGCCAGCAAGGAAATGTCTAAATGTCTAAATTCCCCTGGACACACTGCAAAGGTGCAGCAACACTGGTGGGGTTCAGATCAAACCTGAGCTCATCAACATTTGCTCTGTTTCTCCTGAATTCCACAGACACTGCCTCACCAACCTAGCATTTCTAGCCTGTGCATTTTCAATTCAGAAAGTGAATCTATTTCCAGACAGTTGTTTGAGGGATATTGGTCCTTAGAGGGATTATGGGAAAACACCTTCCATGTCTTGACATGACCCACATTGTTCCAGCCTGAATAGATTCTGTTTAAAATCATCCCCCACATCCACTAGGGGGCACAAATCTACTTCAAGAGACAACTTCTCTGACAGTGCAGCACTACCTTGGCACTGACCCTCTGACAGTCCCCATTTCCTCAGCACTGACCCTCTGACAGTGCCTGCTCCTTCAGCACTGACCCTCCAACACTGAGCTTCCTCAGCACTGATTTTCTGACAGTGCAACACTGTGCCAGTGCAGACCCTCTGATAGTGCAGCACTCTTTCAGCGCTGATCTCTGATAGTTTGGTAGTAAGAGTGAGAGAGATTCCTGGTCTGTGTGATAGAAAGAACATAGGGGTCTGTGACTTGACTGTCCATAGCTCCAGTTGAAAAGTGTAAGCTGCGACAGAGTCTGGACTGCGGGGTGAGTGTCCAGACACTGTTTCTGGAACAGACCGGGGCTATCAGTGGTTGCACTTTAATGCCTTGCATTAACAGAATTTAAAATCATACAACACCAGGTTTTAGTCCAACAGGTTTATTTGGAAGCACTAGCGTTTGGAGCACTGCTCCTTCATCAGGTTGCAGCGTGCTTCCAATTAAACCTGTTGGACTATAACCTGGTGTTGTGTGATTTTTAACTTTGTCCACACCAGTCCAACACTGGCAGCTCCACATCTTAACAGATGCACCAACAGCTTAATACTGATGAGATACCGTTTCCCTGACCAGTCTGTGGGAAGTGCTGTCATAGTGATATCCCACCAGTGTGTTCACACCATTCAGAGGCCATTCAGGTGGTTTCACTGTGAGACTGGGTTCAAGGAATCTTAGAGTCATACAACACGGTAATAAACCCTTCAGTCCAACTCATCTGCACCAAGTGCCCTCTAGTTTTGGACTCGCCCACCCTGGGAAAAAGTCCATGTCTCTTCACCCTTTCCATGCCCCTCATTATTTTATAAACCCTTCAGTCTCCGATATTCCAGGAAAATAGTTCCAAACTATTCAGCCTTTTCCTATAGCTCAAATCCTCCAACCACAGTAAAATCCTTGTCAATCTTTTCTGAGCCCATTCAAGTTTAACAACATCCTTCCTATGGCAGGGAGACCAGAATTGAACGCAGCATTCTAAAAATGGCCTAACCAATGTCCTGTACAGCCTCCCAACTCCTGTTCTCAATGGATTGACCAATGCAAGCAAGTATATCAAATGCCTTCTTCACTATCCTGTCTATCTGGGACTCCACTTTCAAGGAACTATCAATCTGTACCTCTAGGTCTCTTTGTTCGGCAACACTCCCCAAAAGCCCTACCATTAACTGTATAAGTCATTCCCTGATTTGCATTACCAAATGGCAGTACCTCGCATTTATCTAAATGAAACTCCATCTGCCACTCCTCTCATCTGACTGAACACCAGTGAGTTCACTCTGGGGAGAGACCAGAGTGTAGGAAGGATTTCACTTTGTCATCCATGCTGGTGATACACCAGCACATTCACACTGGGTAGAGACCATTCATCAGCATTGAGTGTGGGAAGGCATTCACTGATTGCCTGTTGCAACAGCAGAGTGCTCAGCAAGAAACTATTCATGTGCACTGAGTGCAGTAACAGTTTCTGTTGGTCACCTCCTCTGGTGATTCACTGGCCAGTTCTCACTGGCCTTATTATACTTGCTGTGAGTGTGGCAAGACATTCACTCAGGTACATAGCCTGTTGAGACACTAGTGGGGTGAACCTGCTCAGATAGTGGGAAGGGATTCACTCAGTCATTTGCCCTGCTGAAACGTCGAAAAATTCATAAGTAACTTTAATGTGGAGGTTCTGGTGTTGGACTGGGGTGGACAAAGTTAAAAATCACACAACATCAAGTTATAGTCCAACAGGTTTATTTGGAAGTACAAGCTGTTGGAGCACTGCTCCTTCATCAGGTAGCAGCCTGACCTTGAAGGAGCAACACTCTGAAAGCTAGTGCTTCCAAGTAAACCTGATGGACGTTAACCTGGTGCTGTGTGATTTTTAACTAATTAATTTTAATCATTGGATTTTGCCTGTGTCCTGTTCACTTGGGTCCATTTCTGTTAATATTTGTAAAACACAGTGCATTTAAAAGGGTTAATATTGTGGTTAAAGGTCAAATAAAGTCACTTAGTTTTAAGTTTTTTAAAAACTTTGCACAGAACCGCAACACCTTGAAATGGAGAAAGGTGAGTTAAACCCAATTCCCTTGTCTTTAGATTTGTAAACTAGAAGTGCCAACTGCAGGAAAGAAGATAGAGGACTGTGCGACAGATGTCCTACTTTCCTGGGAATTTCCTGGGGCAGTGTCGCTGGATTATTTGACTCAAAAGTCAGAGACTTCACACAGTCCCCACCCTCGGGGAAAGATTTTGAATCCTGTACCTGTTGTTTCACAATGACTGTCTATACCTCCTCCAGGGGTATATGTTGTACTTGGGGGAGGTGCTGTCGTCATTCTGAAACCCCAGGGGCTGTCACAATCTGTTAAAGGTCAGTGCCCACTCGACATTTCTCTCTCATTCTCACCTGTTCAGAATGTGGGTGAGTAGAGTTACATAGTTCTGTTCCCCACGCCACACCCAGGTAAAGCTCCAAGTCTAGATAATCTCTCCTGATGTCTTTGTATGATATGGGCTCACTGTGTCCTGTCCTCCTGATTTAGTGAGATTCAGTCCCATTTTCACTCAGCAGTCTGGGTTAATGTGCTCTCACTGGCATGTCTCATCTCTCCATTGATGTTTAAGATCATAAACTGAGGTGAGGTTAACTATCAGCTCATGATACCTGAGGATTCAGACGAGAAAGATCCCCTTTCCATTAATTTCACTGACTGCTTTCCTCCTGTTCATTCTCAGGACGTGGGGGTCACTGATAGAGGCTGCTGTTTATTGGCCAGTCCCAGTCATCCAGCCAGTGCACAAAGTATAATGGATTCAGAATGGACAGGGCTGAGTCAGCTGCATCAACTTGGGAATGGAGTCACCTTCACGCCCAGACTGAGAAAGGGAGGCAGGTTTCCATTGGAAACTACGTATCAACATTCAGACATGTGAATATACCGCTAAGGAGCAGGAGTAGGTCCCTTGGCTTTTCAAGCTTGCTCACCATTCGATAAGATCATGGCTGATCTCATTATGGCCTCACTCTCCTGCCCTGTCTACCCTGTGGCTCTGTTGTCAGTCAAGAAGCTGTCTGAACTGAATTAGCTTTGAGGTCATGTGCACTCAAATGAGTGCAGTGAAACGTTTGCAATGTTGCCACTTACAGCACTATCAAAGGTATAAGATACCTAGGTACAGATACTTAAGAATTTGGTACAGAATTGAAACAATAATAAATAAATGTCTGACACAAAAATCAAAAGTTCTAAAAAGTACTCGGATTACAGCCCTTTTCACCCCAGCCCATGCCAGCACCTAGCCTCCAGATCGCCCTGGGCCAAGTCTTCAGACCACAATGGCCTTCAAAACCCGAGGCCATACCTCCAGTCCGCAAGAGACTCACCTCCCCATGACATCCCCCAGTATGGGCCTAGCCTCCCCATGACATGCTCCAGTCTGGGCCTAGCCTGCCCATGACATCCCCCCCTCTGGGCCTAGCCTCCCCATGACATCCTCCAGTCTGGGCCTAACCTCCCCATGACGTCCCCCAGTTTGAGCCTAGCCTCCCCATGACATCCTCCAGTCCAGGCCTAGCCTCCCCATGACATCCTCCAGTCTGGGCCTAGCCTCCCCATGACATCCCCCAGTTTGGGCCTAGCCTCCCCATGACATCCCCCAGTCTGGGCGTAGCCTCCCCCATGACATCCTCCAGTCTGGGCCTAGCCTGCCCATGACATCCTCCAGTCCAGGCCTAGCCTGCCCATGACATCCCCCAGTCTGGGCCTAGCCTCCCCATGACATCCTCCAGTCTGGGCCTAGCCTCCCCATGACATCCTCCAGACCAGGCCTAGCCTCCCCATGACATCCTCCAGTCTGGGCCTAGCCTCCCCATGACATCCTCCAGTCCGGGCCTAGCCTCCCCATGACATCCTCCAGTCTGGGCCTAGCCTGCCCATGACATCCTCCAGTCCAGGCCTAGCCTGCCCATGACATCCTCCAGTCCAGGCTTAGCCTCCCCATGACATCCTCCAGTCCAGGACTCCCCTCACCATGACATCCCCCAGTCTGGGCCTAGCCTGCCCATGACATCCTCCAGTCTGGGCCTAGCCTCCCCATGACGTCCTCCAGTCCAGGCCTTGCCTCCCCATGACATCCTCTAGTCTGGGCCTAGCCTGCCCAAGACATCCTCCAGTCTGGGCCTAGCCTCCTCATGACATCCTCCAGTCCAGGACTCCCCTCACCATGACATCCCCCAGTCTGGGCCTTGACTCCCCATGGCATCCTCCAGTCCAGGACTTGCTTCTCCATGACATCAGGCAGTTCCTGGTTTGCGAAGGTGTCCTGTTCTGGAGTCCGTTTGTAAGTTGATTTGTATGCAAGTCAACACACAATGCAGGACAATATTGAGCAGCTATTTCTCAGGAACATTTGAATGTCAAGTCCTTGAATCAGACCCCTGTGTAGGATCGCATTCGTAAGGACAAGCGCTTGTATGCTGGACATTGGTAAATTGGAGACCACCTATAATAATAAAAGTACTGAACCATTCCACTATCACCACCACTCTATGGGGAAGAGAATTTCACAGAGTTTTTGTTTCTGTCTTAAACGGGATAGTGCTTATTTTTTAACCATCTCCCCAAGCTTCATCTCTCCCACATTGGGAAGCATCCTTGCCATGGCTCCTGGAAAATCACTCTGGATCTTATATGTACCTGTCAGGCAGGGAGGAAAGGGTCGTGCGAGGGAGCCGTGGTTTAATAAGGAATTGGAATCCCTTGTTAAATGGAAGAGGGCGGCCTATCTCAAGATGAGACGTGAAGGTTCAATTGGGGCGATTGAGAGTTATAGGGTAGCCAGGAAGGACCTGAAGAGAGAGCTAAAAGCAGCAAGGAGGGGACATGAAAGGTCCTTAGTAGATAGGATTAGGGAAAACCCTAAGGCTTTCTATAGGTATGTTAGGAATAAAAGAATGACTAGGATAGGAATAGGTCCAGGCAAGGATAGTAG
>NC_057754.1:740284-758624 GCF_004010195.1 Chiloscyllium plagiosum
GCGAGTCGTGAGTTCATGGCATGCCCTGCCAGTAGCAGTGGTGGACTCTCCCTCTTTATGGGCATTTAAGCGGGCATTGGATAGGTATATGGAGGATAGTGGGCTAGTGTAGGTTAGGTGGGCTTGGATCGGCGCAACATCGAGGGCCAAAGGGCCTGTACTGCGCTGTATTCTTCTATGTTCTAAATAAAATCATTTCTTATTGTTTTAAACTCTGGTAGGTGCAGGCCTAACTGGCCCAACCTTTTCTGATCAGACAACCCCTTCCTCCCAGGAATCAGTCAAGTGGACCATCTCTGAACTATTTTCCAGTGCAATTGCATCCTTAGACAAGGAGACCAAATCTGTATACGGTGCTCCAGATGTGGTCTCACCAATGCTGTGTACACCCTATTTTCATATTCCATTTGCCTTGCAATAAACACCACCTTTCCACTTACATTCAGAATCACTTGCTGCACCTGTGTATTAACTTTCTGTGATTCACCCAGATCCCTCTGTCTCTCACTGTTGTGTAATTTCTCTCCATTTAAATAATCCACTATTTTCCATTCTTCCTGCTGATGTTTTTCTGCCTTTGCCCAATGTGCCGATATCATTTTGCAGACTCTTTATGCTCACTTCACAATAGACTCTGTTATCAGCAAACTTAGCAACCAAACCCACAGTTTCTTCACCTAAGTCACGGATATAAAATGTGAAAAGGTGAGGCCCAACCCTGATCCCTGTGGCACACTTATCACTACATCTCATCAACCAGAAAAGATTCCATTTATGTCTCCCCTTTGCAGTTAGTCAGCCAATCCCCTAAATTGTCAATATGTTATCCTCTGCACCTTGTGTCCTTGTTCACTGTGTTAACTTTGATGTGGTTCCTTATCCAGTGACCTTTGGAACTCCAGGTACACCACATCTACACATTCCCATTTATATTTATTGTTTATTATTTCCTTAACAAGCTCTATTAAATTAGTCAACCATAACTTCTGCTCAATGCTAACCCCCAGGTTGTTGACAGTGGGGGATTCAGTGATGGTAACATTGAGCATCCTCTGCAGCCTGCCCAATACCTTAAGAATCCTCATAATTAGACCTGATCGTTCATTTAGGACCTAGGCTAATTCTTTATGAAGATGTAGCATAACCTCCTTTTTCTGTAATCTCTGCCACTTCACATGTGGCCAAGGTTCTGTTCCTTCCATGTTTAATAGTGTTTTGAGACTGAATCAGTTATGGTTAGAAAGGAATGACAAAGGGAGGCCATTTGGGAGATGTGGAGGGAGTTTGTATGTAGAGCGGTGTAGCTGAATGAAAACTGATAATGACTGAGTGTAAAATGCAAGAGACAAACAAGGGTGTAGCCTGAGAAACCAATGTGAGGTGTAACTGAAAGCGTCTGATCTAAGAGTCTGTATCAAGATTGGATTAGACATTAAAGTAAAACAAAGATGCTGGAAATCTGAAAGAAAAACAGAAAAGTTTCTCCAGTAATTTCGAGATTAGATACTGCTTGTGTTCCCATTGAACCCGCCTCAGGCGACTGACTGTGTGGAGTTTGCACGTTCTCCCCGTGTCTGCATGGGTTTCCTCCGGGTGCTCCGGTTTCCTCCCACAGTCCAAAGATGTGCAGGTCAGGTGAATTGGCCATGCTAAATTGCCCGTAGTGTTAGGTAAGGGGTAAATGTAGGGGTATGGGTGGGTTGCGCTTCGGCGGGGCGGTGTGGACTTGTTGGGCCGAAGGGCCTGTTTCCACACTGTACATAATCTAATCTAATCTAATCAGTCTCTGTTCCACATGTAGGTCAATGTCACCTTTAAACAGACTGTAATTCTGTAAAATAGAATTGTCAGAGAGAGATTAAAATATATTTACCTTAGTGGGGGACAACATCAGACATGGTGGATGGGGTTGCCACCCCTTCAGGATTGGCTCAGAGCCTCCAGGAAAGGGCAACAGTTAACACTCAAAATGAATGTAATTGGTCAGTAAAGGATCTGTGCCCTTTTCACTTGGCCGTGGGAAGGCAGTCACCTGGGGACTGGACCAATGGTGGAAGGAATAGTCCAACGCATAGAAGTCATGTGATGAGTACTCCAAGACTACACTTGCCTGGAGTTGGCAACCCATAAGATGGCACAGTTTACCAGGAGACAGAGAGAGAGAAAGCGAGAGGAGAGAGTTGTGTTGGATTGGGTGAGGTGGGGAGGTCTCCTTTTCTCAATGAGCGCTAGTGTGGATTAGGGGAGGCATCTCAGGAGCTAAAGAAAGAGCCGAACCAAGGCTGGCAGCTGGGCTGAATATCAGCCAGTAGCGTTTACAACGACCTTTCAGTTGTAAATGCTGCAACTATGAAGGGAAACTCAGGCCGGGAAAGCCGCAGGAAAAAGCGGGGATGAAGTAAGATCACATGTCAATTTCAAAAACGAATAGTTGTGAAGTTAAAATTAATTGCTGGGCTGGGGAAAAGGAGCAGGGGGAGTAGACCTGAGCGGAAGGATATTTCAGAGGGTCACCACATGCACAATGGGATGGATAGCCTTCTCCTTCAAAGGGCCACAAACGTGTCTGGAGAAAAGAATAGAAACTAGGAGCTGAGGTGGGCCATTCAGCCCATAATGTCCTTCAACAGGAAGACTGAAGGTTGGCTAACCTGGTGCCATTATTTAAGAAAAGCCAGGAAACTATAGACCGGTGAGCATGACATTCGTGGTGGGCAAGTCATTGAATGGAATCCTGACGGACAGGATTTACATGTATTTGGAAAGGCAAGGACTGATTAGGGATAGTCAACATGGTTTTAAACATGGGAAATCATGTCTCACGAACTTGATTGAGATTTTTGAAGTAACAAAGAGAATTGATAAGGGCAGAGTGGTGGATGTGATCTATATGGACTTCAGTAAGGCGGTCAACAAGGTTCCTCGGGTGACTGTTAGCACAGTTAGACCTCATAGAATACAGGGAGAACTAGACATTGGATACAGAACTGGCTCGAAGGTAGAGGGCAGAGGGTAGTGGTGGAGGATTGTTTTTCAGACTGGAGGCCTGTGACCTTGAGTGCCTCAAGGATTGGTGCTGGGTCCACTACTTTTTGTCATTTATATAAATGATTTGGATGTGAGCATAGGAGGTATAGTTAGTAAGTTTGCAGATGACACTAAAATTGGAGGTGTAGTGGATAGTGAAGAAGGTTACCTCAGATTACAATGGGATCTGGACCAGATGGACCAATGGGCCAAGGAGTGGCAGATGGAGTTTAATTTAAATAAATGTGCTGCATTTTGGAAAGGCAAATCAGGGCAGGATTTATACACTTAATGTGAAGGTCCTCGGGAGTGTGGCTGAACAAAGAGACCTTGGAGTGCAGGTTCATAGCTCCTTGAAAGTGGAGTCGCAGGTAGATAGGATATTGAAGAAGGCGTTTGGTATGCTTTCCTTTAGGTCAGAGTATTGAGTACAGGAGTTGGGAGGTCATGTTGCGGCTGTACAGGCCATTAGTTAGGCCACTTTTGGAATATTGCGTGCAATTCTGGTCTCCTTCCTATCGGAAAGATGTTGTAAAGCTTGAAAGGGTTCGGAAAAGATTCACAAGGATGTTGCCAGGGTTGGATAGTTTGAGATACAGAGAGAGACTGAATAGGCTGGGGCTATTTCCTCTGGAGTGTTGGAGGCTGAGAGGTAACCTTATAAAGGTTTATAAAATCATGAGGGGTATGGATGGGGTGAATAGTCAAGGTTTATTCCCCAGAGTGGGGGAGTCCAAAACTAGAGGGCATAGGTTTAAGGTGAGGGGGAAAGATTTAAAGGGGCAACTTTTTCATGCAGAGGGTGGTGCATGTACAGAATGAGCTTCCAGAAGAACTGGTGTAGGCTGGTACAATGGCAACATTTAAAAGGGATCTGGATGGGTACATGAACAGGAAGGATTTAGAGGGATGTAGACCAAATGGGACTAGATTAATTTAGGATATTTAATCGGCATGGACAAGTTGAATTGAAGGGTCTGTTTCCATGCTATATAACTCTATGATTCTATTGGTATGACTCATTGCTGAGCTTTGATCTTATCATATATACTCCCGCGCTCTCCCTACACTCCTTGACACCTCTAGAAATCTATCTGTTTCTTTCTTCAATATATTGAGTGACTTTGCCTCCGAATGAACCTTCACTGCACTTCCTCAATGGCATGTATAACCTCCTATCTTAGGTTGGGAGAACAACACTACACACAATACTCCAGATGTGGTCTCAAAGGGAAATACCTTTATACCATCTGCCATTACCTGCGTTGCTTTCTTTCACTGACTGGTGCACAAGGTACCTAGGTTCTTATGTACAGCAACATTTCCCAATCTGTCACCATTTAAATAATACTCTGCCTTTTGTTTTTCTTACCACATGGATAATCTCACACTTACCCACATTATATTGCAACTGCCATGTATTTGCTCACTTAGACAACTTGTCTCAATTGCTCAGAGATTCTGCACATCCTCCTCACCGTTCCCAATTTCACCTAGTTTTGAGTTGTCATCAAACTTCAAAATATTACATTTGATTCCCTCATCCAAATTGTTGGTATATATTGAAAATATTTGGGCCAAAGCCGTGATCCCTGTGGTATCATACTTATCATGGCATTTCCCTCTGATGACCCATATAATTCCTACTCTGTTTCCTGTCTGCTAACCAATTCTCAGTCCATCCCAGTATATTACCATCAATCCCATCTGTTTGGATTTTACATGCTAACCTCTTACACAGTACTTTATCCATATTCTGAAACTCCAAATGCACCACATCCACTGGTTCTCCCTTATCTATTGTGATAGTTACATCCTCAAATAAGCTCCAGTAGGTTTGTCAAACACAATTTTCCCTTTCACAAATCCATGCTGACTTTGTGTAATTTTGTTCGTATTTTTGACGTGCCCAGTTATTACATCCTTCATCAGAGTTTTCATAACTATTAATGTCAAGCTAACTAGACTAGAATTCCTGGTTTTCTCCCTCTCACCTGTTTTACACATTTGGGATTATGTCGGGTACCTTCAGATCTGCTGAGACTGTTCCAGAATCTGCAGAATTTTGGAAGATGACAGCCAATGCATCCCTTGTTTCCATGGCCACCTCCTTTAGTTCACTGGAATGTAGATTACAAGGCCCTGGGGTTGTATCAACTTTCAGTCCCATTAATTTCTCAAGCATTTTTTTTTGATTTCCTAACTTCCTTCAATTCATCCTTCCCAAAATATCCTTGCTTCCTAGCATTTCAGGAATGTTTTTGTGTCTCCCTCTGTAAAGGCAGGACAGTGGTATTTGTTTAATTGCTCTATCATTTCCTCATTCTGTTCTTTTTCCACACTGATAGAAGCTGTTACACTCCACCTCTATGTTCCCTGCAAACTTATTCTCCTCTATTTTCCCCCTCTAAATAAACCTCTTGGATCATCCTTTGTTGAATTTTAAATTGCTTCCAGTCCTCAGATTTACTACTTTTTTGATCAATTTTAAATTATTTCTCTTTGTATCTAATACTTGCCTTAATTTGTTTTGTTAATCATGGTTAGATCACTTTTCCTGTTGCGTTCTTTAAACGTGAAAGGAATGTGTAATCTCTGCAATTCCTTAAATTTTAACCATTCCTTGTTCACTTTTCTGCCTTTTGATGAAATTATCATGCTGTCACAGCTTTACCACCCTCGTAACTGTGTAGTTTGCTTTGTTTAGATTTAGAACCTGAGTTTTCTATTCCAATTAAGAATTCTATCATGTTATGGTCACTTTTTCCTAAAGACCGCTCGCAACAAGATTATTAATTAACTATTCATTAACCTCTTCTCATTGCATAAACTAATTCTAGGTTGATTTGCCCTTGAGCCCGTTCTTAACATATTGCTCTAAAAGTCCATCTTACACACACTCCAGGAATTCATCCACCGCAATATTGTTGCTCAATCTATATGTAGATTAAAGTCACCCATGACTGCTGTACCGATTTCTCTAATATCCTGTTTAATGCCAATCATTATTGTTTGGATGTCTATAGATAACTCCCACTGATATTTTCTGCCTCTTGCTTATTGCTTCATAGCTCTATCCAGACTAATTCCAAATCTAGATTTCCTGTGCTAACATTCTTTTTCACTGTTTCGTTGATTTTATATTTCACTAACAATGGTACCCACCTCCTTTTCAGTTTTGTCTGCCTTTCCAAAAGATTTGAATGTTCAGTTCCCAATTTTGGTCACCTTGCAATCTCCCTTATTGCAAATGTTTGATATATTTACATTTGTCTTTTTGATATTTTTAGATTTTCCATGTTTGTTTGAACTCCAGCCATACTTGTTGGCTGCCCTTGTTTCCTCTGCCTCCCACTTTAGCCTTTCAACTTTTTCATCCTTCATTTCTATCTTCATTTACTTCGTGTGTGTCTGTTTGCTCAGGTTCCCGAACCCTGCCAGTCTAGTTCAAACCTTTTCCCCACTATTCTAACACAGAGTCTAAGTTCTGGGGATAGACTGAGCAAAGGAAAACAAGACTTCCATTTCAATAGCACCTTTAATGTCCCCAGGCCACCACTAAGTGCTTTACAGCCCATGCTGTATTTTTGAAGTGTAGTGACAGTTGTAATGACAGAAAGGCAGCAACAGGGGAAACTCGAACTATTCAGCCTAGAGATGAGCATTTGAAAGCTGGCCTATTGAAGTGTCTGAGATGGTAACAGGGATGGAGAAAGTTAATTGGGAAGATTTTTTTTCACTTAAATGTGAAGGTAGAACAAAGGGGTGTGTGTTCATACTAGTTATGGATGTCATTACAACCACTTTCAGGAGATGTTCAATGTTGGAATAGATTCCCAGAGCAGACAGGAGAATTAAACTCTGCACTGACTTACTGAAGAGCTATCTGCAGCTGTACTACGAGGTAGATTGGCTGATAGGGCCTCTCTGATCCTGAACCACCCACTGTTCTTTTTAAAGTGAGGACTTTGATAAAGTGAAAAAGTGAGGGAAGGAGGGACTCTGTGAGAGAGTCGAGAAGTGTGATGCTGGAAAAGCACAGCAGGTCAGGCAGCATCCAAGGAGCAGGAGAGTCGACGTTTCAGGCATAAGCCCTTCATCAGGAATGACACCATGGGAAATGGGAAGAATAGAGTGAGGCAGATGAGAGATCAGTACCAGAGGAAAGTGAAAATGAGAGACAGAGAGCATAAAAGAGTGAACTCAAGTGAGAAAGAAGGTGAAAATTAAAGAGGGACTGAGTTCGAAATGCAGAAGCACAGTGAGAATGAAAGCACGGCCCAGTTTCTTTCAGTTTTTATTTAGGATTTTTGCTTGTCTTTTTTAAAATTTCATCTCTGCAGAATCTTTGTTGCCTTTTGCGTTGTGTGACTGTGTCTGTTTTGGAATAACAGGGAAATACAATTCTAAATCCAAATTATAGCTTAGTTGCTAACCGGTTTTGCCATTTGCTTTTAGAAATGAGGTTTGTTTCATAATGAGCAGAGTATTTTGAGTTTATTAAATAAATCTGATGGAAGTCTATTATTTATGGTAACAGAACCAAGTGGCAGCAATTAGCCATGTTGGTGATTGAATCAATACATTTACATGGAAATGGTGAGGCTGGTATTTTGTGCAGCTTGATTACCAGCACAGTCCTTGCAGCACAGTCATAACATACAGAACAGGGGAATGTTCACAGATCTTAATTATATCAACTTCCAGAAAGTATTTATAAAGTCAGTCATAAGAAACTGTTAACTCACACAATTGAAAGCAGAGCCTGATTTGGAGATTACTGATGAGGAGTGGAGGGCAAGGGTAATAAGTAGGTTCCCTCATTGGAACAATGTCACCTATGTACACGTCCTTGCAGAAATCTCCATAGAGGCCCCAATTATTCATGGTATTTATTAGCGACTTAGAGAATGTGATAGGAAGCTAAATAACTGGCTTTCCAGCTAACACAGTGATTGAACATAAAATTACAAAGGGGTATTCTTAGATTGTGTGAATGAGCAAAACTGTGGCAGATAGATCTCAATGTAGGCAAGTGTGAGGTGAACACAATAGATCAACTATTGTTGAAAAAAGCAGCACATTTAATCACAGTTTACATTGTGCACTGATCAGGACAATTTGCAAGAATACTGACACAAAGGGAAAACCAACATTTTTGATGTATGACAGGAGCATGCTGATTGGTTGGCAAGTAGACAGTGATTGCTAAAGGCATTGCCATGAAGGTGGTAGCAATTAAAATAACTGATGGTTAAATGTCAGACTTTCTTTAAATTAGAGCAGGCTAAAGTAATTTGTAAGCGGTGAAAAGCTAGCAACTTTAGTTGGAGTTCAAAGGTCATGCACATAAATTAATAACATGTCTGAAGAGGTCCAGAAAAGAATCCATGACTCGTTAATGCTGGCGGTTTTATGTTTAGGACTAGAATACAGAGGGGTTAGATGTCACAGTTCAGCTGTACAAATCCCTGGTTAAACCACGGCTGGGAGCAGTTCTGGGCACTACACCTCAGGAAGGAGGGATTGACCTTGGAGGGACTGCAGCAGAGGTTTACCAGAATGATCCACAGACCAAGGGTTACGCTACAAGGAAATATTCAACAAATTTAGAGTTGCATTCCCTTCAATTTGAGAAGGCTAAGAGGTGGTTCGATCCAGGTTTTAATAGGGAAACTGAGAGGATACAGAGTCGGAGGAACTGTTGGTGCTGATTAGGGAGTGCAGGACGGTGGGGTGGTGGGTGGGAGGAATGTGTTTAAATTCAGGCCAGTTATTTCAGGAGTAAAAGTGGACAATACTTACATGCACAGGGATGCTCTGAGATTTCAAGGCCTCTTTCACAAAGTGTAATTGTTACTTATAAATCTGAAATCGAGAAGAGTTTTCTATGAACCAATGGGGTTAAAGGGGAAATGGAGCAAAGATGGATATGTGGAGTTAGGTCACAGATCATCCACCCTCTCCATGAATGGTGGAACAGGCTCGAGGGGCCAAATGGTCTCCTCATGTTCCTTTGTTCAGATAGATGGAGAAAGAGAAAAGCTTCAGAGGATAAAATTAATTATAAGTTTGTTGAAATTTCCACATGGAATGGTTGCAGCAGAGATCAATATACTTTATTTGGTAAGTGGAAAATATCTGAAGCAGGAGATGATAAAGAGATATGGAGAGGCAGAATGGGCCAGACACCCAGCATCAGTGTTGTATCAGTCAATTAATCTAACATCAACATTTTACTAAAATTCCACCGGATTCTAGTTCCTGAACTCCACATCAAAGAGGCTGCATCTATTGCAAACAATTTGCATTCTAGAGCAAGGTTTCAAATCTTCTGCCCTGAGTCACGTACAGGTACATTCTGTCTGGTGAGGGCAGTTTTAAGGAACATCTCAATTGGAGGAGAGATAGACATTCAGAGAGCTTTAGGGAATGGATTTCAGAGCTTGGTGCTCCAGGCAGTTGAAGGCATGACCTCCAATGGCGGAGAATTGAGGGATGCTCAGGAGGCTGGAACTGGAGGGGGGTTACAGAGGTGGGGAGGGAGTGTAGAGGCTAGAGGGGATTACAGAGATAGGGAGGGGTGTAGAGGCTGCAAGGAGGTGACAGAGATAGGGAAGGGTGTTCAGGCTGGAGAAGATTACAGAGATAAGGAGGGGGTGTAGGGCCTGGTGGGGTTACAGAAATAGGAAAGGGGTGTAGAGGCTGGAGGAGGTGACAGAGATAGGGAGGAGGTGTAGGGCCTGGAGGGGGTTACAAAGATAGGGAGGGGGTGTAAGGCCTGGAGGAGATTACAGAGATAGGGAGGGGGGTAGGAGCTGGAGGAGGTGACAGAGATAGGGAGGGGTATAGGATGGAGGAGGTGACAGATATAGGGAGGGTATAGGATGGAGGAGGGATAGGGAGTGATTAGTCGATGGCGTGATCGGAATACGAATAGAATTTTATACCTAAGGCGTTGTTGGTTTACGAGGCAGCTTCTAGTGGAAGCAGATGGATGGTGGGTTCATGGAGTTGGCTGAATGTAGGGCCTGAGGGGGAGGGGTGGTGGGACCAAGCAGGAAAACCTTCAAATACAGCTGATAAACAGACCTTCGCTCACAGGGAGTTAACCGTGGGTATTTTTAATTTTAAAAAACTCAAAGCCACAATGACTCAGTGTGTAGGCACCACACCATTCATTCAGAGATCAAGTACCTGCAAATCCAAGGAATGTTTGTGTGATGAGTACAAGGCACAGGATCCACTCTCGGAACCACTTCATTGCCCGAGCCAAGGGTACATTCGGAGGGGGGGGGATCTTCCTCCCGCGGTTTATGGGATCCTGCTGCTCTGTTCTCTGTCACTTTGGCTCAAAGTGACATTCAGTTCTGCTCAGACAGAGAAGTGGATTGCAGTTGAAGTTCTCCCCATCCCCCATCGTCAAAGAAAAGAATCAGTTAGAAAGAAATCCTGGAGGTGTGACGCTCTCTGTATTTATTTCAGATGTATACTTGATTTATTTTTCAGATACTCAGTTTCCTGGCCTCCAGACAGTTAACAAGAGGAGTGTATGATCAGATGTGTGACATTCATTGTGAAACCGGTGACCAAACGATGCAAGCAGTTCTCGCAAGGAGAGAGATGGAACAGCGAAGACAGAGCGAGAGAGAGAGAAAGTGACAAGAGGTTGTGAGCAATGGCAATACATGTGACTAGTGTGTTGGTGAAGGAATGCCTGACTGAGTAAGATAATGAAAGACCAAGTCCCCCTACCTAAGAACCACAAAAACAGCCCTCTAGCCTCCTCCACTGTTCATTGAGATCATGGTTGACTCCTATCTAAACCCTACCTTCCCACTCATCCCCATATTCTTCAGTTTTCTGCTTCACGACCCTGGAGTTAGAGAATTCTAGAGAAGACATTCCTCTTCAGATCACTCCCAAATGGATAGATCTTATTTCAATGCTAGGATCCCCTATTTCTAGATTCTGAGGCCAGGGAAATCATTCTTCCAGTGTCTATCTCCTGACAATCCTCTTATAAATGTTATAGGTTTCAATTTGGTTGTCTCTTATTTGTCCAAACTCCAGAGAATGAGTCTAATCCACTCAAACCTTCCTCTTGGCCAATCCTTTCAATGTAGTGATCAAAGTGAGTGATTGTGACCCTCGCCCCAGTACGTTGTCCCATTGGCAAGGGGATCAAAACTATACACAGGGCTTCAGGAATGGTCTTGGCAAAGCCTGTTGCCCAAAGACTTCCCAACACATCACAGTCACTAGCTCCCAGCTCAGTCGGACAGCTTGTTTTAAACTAGCTGATTGCTCATAGCCTCCCAGTAGCTCAGTGGGTAACTGTGACACTGACTCTGGTCAGCTATCCCTTGATTTGAGGATGATGTCTCTTCAGAGTTTCTGCTGTTGGTCTTCAACGGTAGAAAAGGCTGATTGCTTACCTGCGGATTTTTGAACAGTGGGGAGCATAGGATAGCAGCATTATCCTGTGGGTCCTTTTAGAACATAGAATAATACAGCACAGAACAGGCCCTTCGGCCCACGATGTTACGCCAACCTGTGAACTAATCTAAGCCCATCACCCTACACTCTCCCATCATCATCCATATGCTTGTCTAAGTACTGTTCAAATGCCCCTAATATGGCTGAGTTAATTATATTGGCAAGCAAGCCATTCCATGCCCTTACCACTCTGAGTAAAGAACCTGCCTCTGACATGTCTTAAATCTATCACCCCTCAATTTGCAGCTATGCCCCCTCGTACAAGCAGACGTCAACATTCTAGGAAAAAGACTCTCACTGTCCACCCTATCTAACCCTCTGATCATTTTGTATGACTCTGTTAAATCCTCTGTTAGCCTTCTTCTCTCCAATGAGAACAGACCCAAGTCCCTCAGCCTTTCCTCATAAGACCTTCCCTCCAGACCAGGCAACATCCTGGTAAATCTCCTCTGCACCTTTTCCAATGCTTCCACATCCTTCTGTAATGGGGCGAACAGAACGCTACACAATATTCCAAGTGTGGCCACACCAGCGTTTTGTACGGTTGCAGCATGACATCATGTCTCCGGAACTCAATCCCTCTACCAATAAAACCTAATACACCATATGCCTTCTAAACAGCACTATCAACCTGGGTGGCAACTTTCAGGAATCTATGTACATGGACTCCAAGATCCCTCTGCACATCCACACTACCAAGAATCTTTCCATTGACTCAGTACTCTGCCTTCCTGCTATTCTTCCCAAAGTGAATCACCTTACATTTAGCTGCATTGAACTCTTTTGCCACCTTTCAGCCCAATTCTACAGTTTATCCAGTCCCCCTGAAACCTGCAAACATTCTTCCACACCATCCACCTCTCCACTGACTTTAGTATCATCTGCAAACTTACTAACCCATCCAGCTATGCCTGCATCTAAGTTATAAAAATGACACATAGCAGTGGTCCCAAAACAGATCCATGTGGCACACCACTAGTAACTGGACTCCAGGCTGAATATTTTCCATCAACCACCACTTGTTGTCTTCTTACAGAAAGTCAGTTTCTAATCCAAACTGCTAAATCACCTTCAATCCCAAGCCTCCGCATTTTCTCAATCAGCCTACCATGTGGAATCTTATCAAAGGTTTTACTGAAGTCCATGTACATCACATCAACTGCTCTACCCTCATCCACATGCTTGGTCACCTTCTCAAAAACTCAGTGAGGTTTGTGAGCCATGTCTGGCCCTTGAAGAAACCATGTTGACTATCTGAAATCAAATTGTTGCTTGCTAGATGATTAGCAATCCTATCTCTTATAATCCTTTCCAAAACTTTTCCTACAACAGTCGTAAGGCTCACTGGTCTATAATTACCTGAGTCATCTCTACTGCCCTTCTTGAACAAGGGCATAACATTTGCAATCCTCCAGTCCTTTGGTACTAAACCTGTAGACAATGACAACTCAAATATCAAAGCTAAAGGCTCTGCCACCTCCTCCCTAGCTTCCCAGAGAATTCTCGGAAAAATCCCATCCAGCCAAGGGACTTGTCTACTTTCATACCTTCTAGAATTGATAACACCTCCTCCTTACTAACCTCAATCCTTTCAAGTCTAATAGCCCGTATCTCAGTCTTCTCCTCTACAATATTCTCCTTTTCCTGAGTGAAAACCGATGAGAAATGTTCGTTCAGCAACTCTCCAATCTCCACAGGGTCTACACACAACTTCCCACTTCTGCTTTGACAGGTCCCATTCTGACCCTAGTCATCCTTTTATTCCTCACATACCTATAGAAAGCTTTAGGGTTCTCCTTTATTCTACCTGCTAAAGACTGCTCATGTCCCTTCCTAGCACTTCTTAACTCTCTCTTTAAATCCTTCCTAGCTACTCTGTAACTCTCCATCATCTCATCTGAACTACCTCGCCTCAATGTCACATAACCCTCTCTCTTCTGCTTAACAAGAGATATAATTTCTTTAATAAACCACGGTTCCCTTACCTTATCACATCCTCCCTGTCTGACAGGGACATATCTATCAAAGACATGCAATATCTGTTCCTTAAACCAGCTCCACATTTCAAATGTCCCCATCCCCTGCATTTTGCTGTCCCATTCTATTCCTCCTTAGTCTTGCCTAATCGCATTATAATTGCCCTTCCCCCATGTACAACTCTTGCCCCTGGCATCTACCAATCCTTTCCATCGCTATACCAAATGTAAGTGAATTATGGTCACTCTCTCCAAAGTGCTCACATACAACTAAATCAAACACTTGGCCTGGTTTATTACCAAGTACCAGATCCAGTGTGGCCTCCCTCTTGTCGGCTTTTCAACATACTATGTCAGGAAACCCGCCTGCACACATTGGACAAAAACTGATCCAACTGATGTACGAGAGTTATAGCATTTCCAGTCAATGTTGGGGAAGTTAAAGTCTCCTTTAATGACCACTCTGTTCCTTTCACTTCTGCTCAGAATCGATTTGTCAATCCTCTCCTCCACATCCCTGGAACTTTGCGGAAGCCTATAAAAATCTCCCAGCAATTTGATCTCTCCTCTCCTGTTTCTAACCTCATCCCATACCACCTCATTAGACGAGTCCTCATCAAAGGTTCTTTCAGCCATCGTTATACCGTCCTTGACTAACAAAGCCACACCTCCCCCTCTTTTACCACCTTCCCTGATCTTAATGAAAGATCTAAACCCTGGAACCTGCAACATCCATTCCTGACCTTGCTCTATCCATGTTTCTCTGCTCTTCCTCTGCTTCGTTATTGAGGTGGACGGGACACAAAGTCTCAGAACATGTGAGTTAGGAGCAAGAGTCAGATATTCAGCTCCTTGACCCTGTCCACTATTCAAAAAGATCGTGCATGATCTGATTTTGTCCCAACTCCACTTTTGACTCGGCCTTGACTACATCCAGTGACCCAGCCACTTTCTCCTCCACCCACCCTCTCCAGTCATCTCTCTAGGGCAGAGATTTCCACAGGCTCACCAATCTCTGACAGAAGACCTGTCTTCAATGAGAGACACAGAGGGAGATATGCTTTCAGCAATCAGTTTGTCAAGTCCCATCAGGATCTTATATGTTTCAGTAAAATGGTATCTTTGGGAAAATCAGTAGTGACTGCCAGCCTCTATGGTTGGGTTGTCTCCATCGTAGCCACCTCTTGCCAGTTATGAAGGTCAATGCTGTGTGTCTCTATAGAGCTTGTTTTTTTTTTTCTCATTCTCAGGCAGGTTGACTGTACGAAAGCTAAGAGAACAGGATGGTGAGGGAGTCGTGTTTCTGCAATCCAAACCCTTGTCCAGCCCACTGAACTTCATCCTGCATGTTTGTGGGCTGTCTTTAAAAAGGACATTAGTATTTGTTTGATGATGCAGTCACTGAATCTGGATCATTGCCTGGAGTGGGTGGGGTGGGGTGGGGTGGGGGACGTTTCTCCCACCCTGTCTAACATGTCTCTCTGCAGTACAGGAGGGTGGTGACCATGTGGCTTGTGAAGTTTTGTTGGCCTGTGATGGTCTCTGCTGTTGGACCCTGAGATGGACTGACACAATTGATCCTGTGGGGGATCTCCTGGTCAATGATGGTCTTTGGAGAGAGGAGGCTGCCAAGGAATGGGAAACACTGGGACATATTCCAGAGGCTCTTCTTCAGCAGGTAATGGAGTTGGAATGTGTGAGTTACCAGGTGTGGGTTGATTTGAGTCCTGCTATCATGAATATTCAGGGACAGGCTGAGCCTCCTGAAGGCAGCACTGAAGATATCAAGAGTGGTTTGTGAAACTGGTGTAGAATGAGTAACAACACTGCAGTTACCCACATCTTATCAGCCATGTGTGTGTCAATGGGACCAGGTTAGGGCTTTTATCCGAAACGTCGATTTTCCTGCTCCTCGGATGCTGCCTGACCTGCTGTGCTTTTCCAGCACCACTCTGACCTAAACTCTGGTTTCCAGCATCTGCAGTCCTCAGTTTTCCCTAGTCACGTTTTACTGAGTCAAATGCATTGCTCAGATGAAGGCAGTGTCTTCCTCAACATTCCTCTTGCACCTGTCTGAGTGTGTGTGGAATGAACTGCCAGAGAAAGTGGTAGTTGCAGGTACAGTGACAACATTTAGAAGACATTTGGGCAGGTACATGAATAGAAAAGGTCTAGAGGGATATGGGCCAAACGCAGGCAGGTGGGACTAGTTTAGTTTGGGAAACCTGGTCATCACGGACGAGTTGGACCAAAGGGTCTGTTTCCATGCTGTATGACTCCATGGCAACAAGGGCCATGTCAAAGGTTCATCAGGAAAATCTAACGCCACTTGTTGTCTCTGTCAGTATTCCCTCAGTCACAGGAAGCAGTTAATTCAGGAGAACGTGGGACAGGATTTACTCCACACTGGTCAGAAAGGAAATACTGTGATCATTTCCACAGCATGATTTATCTCCCTTCATAAAGATGGTTACAATTGGTATATTCCTGGAATTGAAGGGAGTTCCTTTTCCTCAGTCAGCCACAGTGTGAGCTAATGCCCACTGGTTGTGGGGCCTTTCATTAGAATACCATCAGGGCCAGGTTTTATTATTCTTTATCTGTTCACTTGCAACTCTCCTGTCGATGGATGTTCACAATGAATCCACTCATAGGACACCGGGGAGGTGGGGATTTCATTTTTTTATCCATTTGTGGGATGTTGGTGTCACTGGCTGAGCCAGCATTTATTGCCTGTCCCTCGTTGCCTGTTGAAAATGTGGTGGTGAGCTGCCTTCTTGAACTGTTGCTGTTCATGCTGTAGGTAGACCCACAATGTCCCTTACAGAGGGAATTCCAGGATTCTGATTCAGTGACAGAATAAGAACGGCAATATATTTCCAAGTCAGGATGGTGAGGGGCTCGGAGGGGAACTTGCAGGGGGTGGTGTTCCCATGTACCTGCTGCCCCTTGTCCTTTTAGATGGAAGTGGCCATGGGTTTGGAAGGTGCTGCCTGAGGATCTTTGTTGAGTTTCTGCAGTGCATCATGTAGATGGTACACACTGCTGCTACTGAGTGTCGGCAGTGGGGGAATGGATATTTGTGGATGTGGTGCCAGTTAAGCAGGGACTGCTTTGTCCTGGATGGTGTCAAACTTCTTGTGTGTTCTTGGGACTGCCCCCATCCAGAGCAAGTGGGGAGTATTCTAACACATTCCTGACTTGTGCCTTGTAGATAATGAGTCAGGAAGTGAGTTACTCTCTGCTATATTCCCAGTCTCTGACCTGCTTTTGTAACCATTGTATTTATGCGGTGAGTCAGTTGAGCTTCAGGTAAATGATAACACCCAGGATGTTGATAGTGAGAGATTCAGTGATGGTGACACCATTGAATGTCAAGGGATGGTGGTTAAATTGTCTCTTATTGGAGATGGTCATAGTCTGGTATTTGTGTAGTGCAAATGTTACTTGCCACTTGTCAGCCGAAGCCTGGGTCTTGTTCAGCTCTTTTCTTGCATTTGATCACAGACTGGTTCAGTATGCTTCAGGGTGGAGAGGATCAGCTGTCACTGTGGATCTACAATGGGGTAGCACTTCCAGCATTGACAAATGGCATTGACAACTTTAAGAAGGGAAAGACCATCCTGTGGACCAGGGGATGTCTTTGCTCTTTGACCTCAGTCTACTGTGCACTCCTGGTCGTTTCAGAAAAGTGTTGCATGTGGCAGTGATCAGCAGATTTTTGGAAATCTCAACTTTGTCTTCCAGATCTCTCTTTGAGACCTCGGGACGGTTTGCCAGGCTCACTTTGTCCCAGGAAGTCACAGGTTGTATATCATTTTTGCTGAATCAGCCTTGGTTTTGATGCTGAAGCCCAGTGGTATGACCACACGACATGTACAGCTGCCTGTGAGGCTGCTTCCAGCCTCCTTTCACTCCATGACCCTGTCTTCCAAAGGAAGAGGCTGAAGCTCCAAAGACTGCAGCCACCAATCTCTGTATAGCACAGTATCAGCAGCAGCAGGGCACACTGAACTGAGACAGCAATGACCAAGACTGTCAGACTCAACTCATGCCCTGCTACCACAGATCAGTCCAATCCCATCACAGATTCACCACTCACCATCATTGTTGCCTCCAGTGTGGCAGCTCAGCCTTCTCCTGGCTGAGGACAGAGTGTTTGAGGTCCAAGGTGTGGAACCAAAGACTAAGGTCATGATTTAGTGGGCAGTAGTGACCCTCATGCTCCTGTAGGCTTCAGAGACTTGAACAATTACAACAGGAACCTCTGAGCGATGGAGGAATGACTCCTGTGGGACCTTCGCAGGATATATGCCCAGCAGCCAGCTTGTTTTCCAAGCACCATGTTCAGCATTGAGACCCTGAGCTCTGCTGGGGTGGGACCTATCCCCTGAGAATCGTGAAGCAATTGTTCGACTGGAAACCCCAGGAGGGAGTGATAGATCGTAGGGCCAGTGTCACACCCCTGAAGAGATCAAGCAGTGCCCCCCTCTAAGTCTCATGGGACACCCCAGCTTGTGACCAACTGAAAAGGAGAAACCAGGAAGGCAGTGAACACATTGATAGACTGGGGAGTATGGTGCAATGCTCCAGATATCTCCCTCCCCTGAAGGTACCAGGGGTTGTGCACTGGACCTAATCAGAGCAGAGGGTAAGTCACCTTCAAACCTGAGGAACTGCATGTGAAAGTGGGCACTTCAGCTTTCCTGCAGAAAACTGTACCCCCGTCACAAATTCAAGCCAGAAAACCACTCAGCCATGTAGTCGTGCATTTGATCGGCTTCAACTTCACCTCACAGCCTCAGCAGCTGTAGCTAGAAGGTGAACATCTGTGAATT
>NC_057754.1:759124-760676 GCF_004010195.1 Chiloscyllium plagiosum
TAGAATGTCTCTTATTGGTGATGGTCATTACCAGGTGCAAATATTAGTTGCCAGTTGTCAGCCTGAACCTGGATATTGCCCAGGTCTTGCTGAAGAGGTAGAAAGTGGGGTAGAAAGTCAGGCAGCATCCGAAGCGCAGGAAAATCGATGTTTTGGGCATAAGGCCTTCCTGATGAAATGTTGATTTTCCTGCTCTTTGGATGCTGCCTGACCTGCTGTGCTTTTCCAGCACCTTACTCCTGACTCAGGTCTTGCTGATTGTGGACACAACCTGTTTCAATATCTATAGAGTTATGAATCATAGAATCTCTACAGTATGGAAGCAGGTCATTCAGCCCATCAAGTCCACACTGACCCTCTGAAGAACATCCTACCCAGAGCCACCCCTCTACTTGTCTATCCTACCCCTGTAATCCTACACTTCCCATGGTTAATCCACCTAACCTGCACATCTTTGGTCAGTGAGATCAAACCAGAGGAAATCCATGCACACATGGGGAGAATGTGCAAACTCTGCACAGACAGTCACTCAAGGGTGGAATCAAACCCAGGTCCCTGGTGCTGTGAGGCAGCAGTGTTAACCATTGAGCCACTGTGCTGCCCATGGTGAATAATGCTGAACATTGTGCAATTAACAAACATCCCCACCTCGGACCTTATGATAGAGGGAAGGTCATTGATGAAGCAAAACATGAGTGAGTGTTTTGAGGAAGTAACCAAGAAGATCTGTGGCTCAGAAGGAATGGAGGAGAATAGGAGAGTGATAGTGATATATAAGAGATTCAGTGGTGAGAGGAACAAACAGGATGTTCTGTGGTCGCGAACGAGACTCCCAGATGGTAATTTGCCTCCCGGGTTCCAGGGTCAGGGATGTCTCAGATCAAGTATACAGGATTCTTAAAGGGGAGGGAGAGCAGCTAGAATACACATGGTACACATCGGTACCAATTACATTGGATGCTAGGATGAGGACCTGAATATTGAATATAGGGAGTTAGGGTTGGAAGCTAAAAGGCAGGACAAAAAGAGTAGTAATCTTCAGATTGTTACTGGTGCCATGGACTAGTGAGGCTAGGAACAGAGAGCAAGTGCAGATGAACACGTGGCTACGGGGCTGGTATTGGAGGGTGGGCTTCAGATATGTGGATTATTGGGATACCTTCTGGGGAAGGACGGCTTTTACCTGAATTGGAGAGGAAGTAATATGTGAAGGTTTGTAGCTCGAGTGCTCGTCGTTGTGGTTCTGTTCGCCGAGCTGGAAGTTTTTGTTGCAAACGTTTCGTCCCCTGGCAAGGAAACATCATCAGTGCTTGGGAGCCTCCTGCGAAGTGCTTCTTTGATGTTTCCTCCGGTGTTTATAGTGGTCTGTCCCTGCCACTTCCGGTTGTCAGTTTCAGCTGTCCGCTGTAGTGGTTGGTATATTGGGTCCAGGCCGATGTGTTTGTTGATGGAGTTTGTGGATGAATGCCATGCCTCTAGGAATTCCCTGGCTGTCCTCTGTCTGGCTTGCCCTATGATAGTAGTGTTGTCCCAGTCGAATTCATGTTGCTAG
>NC_057754.1:761006-782243 GCF_004010195.1 Chiloscyllium plagiosum
GCCCAGGACCTGCATGTCCTCAGCAGAGTGGGAGGGAGAGTTGAAATGTTGGGCCACAGGGCAGTGTGGTTGATTGGTGCGGGTGTCCCAGAGATGTTCCCTAAAGCGCTCTGCTAGGAGGCGCCCAGTCTCCCCAATGTAGAGGAGACCGCATCGGGAGCAACGGATCAGGAGCAACGGATACAATAAGTTATATTGGTGGATGTGCAGGTAAAACTTTGATGGATGTGGAAGGCTCCTTTGGGGCTTTGGATTGGGGTGAGGGAGGAGGTTTGGGCGCAGGTTTTGCAATTCCTGCGGTGGCAGGGGAAGGTGCCAGGAAGGGAGGGTGGTTTGAAGGGGGGCGTGGACCTGACCAGGTAGTCACAGAGGGAACGGTCTTTGTGGAAAGCGGAAATGGGTGGGGAGGGAAATATATCCCTGGTGGTGGGATCCGTTTGGAGGTGGCAGAAATGTCATCAGATGATGTGGTTTATGCGAAGGTTGGTAGGGTGGAAGGTGAGGACCAGGGGCATTCTGTCCCTAATTGAAGTATGTCTATTTTAACACAGGCTGATTAACTTTGAGCATGATCAGCAGTTGGAACTATGATGTTGTGGCTATTACGGAGACTTGGATATCATAGGGGCAGGAATGGTTGTTGGATGTTCCAAGGTTTAAATATTTTGAAAGGAATGGGGGGAGGTAAAAGAGATGATTGATGGCATTGCTAATCCGGAGTAGTATCACAGTTGTAGAAACAGAGATCGTCAAGGAGCGTTTGTCTACAGACTCAGCATGGGTGGAAGTTAGAAGCAGAAAAGGAGCAGTCACCTTATTGGGGATTTTCTACAGACCCCCTAATAGCAACAGAGACATGGAGGAGCAGATTGGGAGGAACATTTGGGAAAGGTGCAGAAGTAACAGGGTTTGTGTCATGGGTGACTTCAACTTCCTTGGTATTGATCGGAACCGTCTTAGTTCAAATAGTTTGGATGGAGCAGCTTTTATCAGGTGTGTCCGGGAAGGATTCCTGACTCAATATGTAGATAGGCTGACTAGAGGGGAGACCATATTGGATTTGGTGCTTGGCAATGAACCAGACCAGGTGTCAGATCTCTCGGCAGGACAGCATTTTGGTGATAGTGATCACAACTCACTGATCTTTACTATAGTCAAGGACAAAGTTAAAAATCATCAGGTAGCAGTGTTCCGAAAGCTAGTGCTTCTGAATAAACCTGTTGGACTATAACCTGCTGTTCTGTGATTTTTAACTTGGTCCACCCCAATCCAACATTATAGTCCACATTATAGTGATGGAGAGGGATAGCAGCAGATGGTATGGGAAAGTATTTAATTGGGGAGGGGGAATTACAATGCTATTAGGCAGGAACTGGGGCACCTAAATTGGGAACAGATGTTCTCAGGAAAATGCACAACAGAAATGTGGAGGTTGTTTAGGGAGCACCTGCTGATAGTGCTGGACAGGTTTGTCCCACTGAGGCAAGGAAGGGATGGTAGGGTGAAGGAACTTTGGGTGACAAGGGATGTGGAACATTGAGTCAACAGTAAGGAGGAAGCTTACTGAAGGTTGAGGAGGCAAGGAACAGACAGGGCTCTAGAGGGTTACGAGGTAGCCAGGAAGGAACTGAGGAATGGACTCAGAAGGGGGCATGAAAAAGCTTTACCGGGTAGGATTAAGGAAAACTCTAAGGTATTCTACACTTATGTGAGGAACAAGAGGATGGCCAGAGTGAGGGTAGGGCCAATCAGGGATATTGGAGGGAACTTGTGTCTGGAGTCAGGGGAGGTCGGGGATGGCCTTAATGAATACTTTGCTTCAGTATTCACTACTAAGAGGAACCTTGTTTTTTGTGAGGACAGTGTTAAACAGACTGATATGCTCGAACAGGTTGACCTTAACAAGGAGGATGTGCTGAAAATTTTGAAAAACATAAGGATAGATAAGTTTCCTGGGCCAGACAGGATATGCCCAAGGTTACTACAGGAAGCAAGGGAAGAGATTGCTGTGTCTTTGGTGATGATTTTTGCATCCTCACTGTCCACTGGAGTAGTGCCAGATGATTGGAGGGTGGCAAATGTTATTCCCTTGTTCAAGATAGGGAATTGGGATAATCCTGGCAATTACAGACCAGTCAGTCTTACGTCTGTGTGGGCAAATTATTGGAGAAGATTCTGAGAGGCAGAATTTATGAACAAAGAACAAAGAAAATTTACAGCCCAGGAACAGGCCCTTCGGCCCTCCAAGCCTGAGCTGATCCAAATCTACTGTCTAAACCTGTCGCCCAATTCCTAAGCATCTGTATCCCTCTGGTCCCCACCTACTCAAGCATCTGTCCAGATGCATCTTAAATTAATTTATCATGCCTGCCTCTACCACCTCTGCTGGCAACACGTTCCATACACCCATCACCTTCTGTGTAAAGTATTTGCCGCGTATATCCCCTGAAACTTTCCACCTCTCACCTTGAAAACGTGACCTCTCGTTATTGAATCCTTCACCCTGGGAAAAAGCTTATCTCTATCTACCCTGTCTATACCCTTCACGATTTTGTAAACCTCAATCAGGTCCCCCCTCAATCTCCTTTTTTCTAATGAAAACAAACCTAACCTACTCACCCTCTCTTCATAGCTAGTACCTTCCATACCAGGCAACATCCTCATAAACCTTCACTGCACCCTCTCCAAAGCGCCCACATCCGTTTGGTAAAGTGGCGACCAGAACTGTACACAGTATTCTAAATGCGGCTGAAACAATGTCTTGTACAATTTTAATATGACCTGCCAGCTCTTATACTCAATACCCCATCCAATGAAGGCAAGCATACCATATGCCTCCTTGACCACTCTATCCACCTGTGCAGCAACCTTCAGGGTACAATGGACCTGCACTCCCAGATCTCTCTGCTCATCAACTTTTCCCAAGGCTCTTCTGTTCATTGTATAATTCCCTCTAGAATTAGACTTGCCGAAATGCATCCCTGCACATTTGTCTGGATTGATTTCCATCTGCCACTTTTCCGCCCAACTCCCCTGTTTATCTATATTCTCCTGTATTCTCTGACAGTCCCTTATGCTTTCAGCTACTCCACCAATCTTTGTGTCATCTGCAAACTTGCTGATCAGACCAACTATGCCCTCTTCCAGATCATTTATGTATATCACAAACAACAGTGGCCCCAGCACTGACCCCTGTGGAACACCACTGGTCACCTTTCTCCATTTCGAGAAACTCCCTTCAACTACTACTCTCTGTCTCCTGTTGCTCAACCAGTTCTTTATCGACCTCGCTACAACACCCTGCACACCATGTGACTTCACCTTCTCCATTAGTCTACCATGGGGAACTTTATCAAACACCTTACTAAAGTCTATGTATATGACATCAACAGCCCTTCATTCATCTATCAACTTGGTCACTTCCTCAAAGAACTCTATTAAGTTGGTAAGGCACGATCTCCCCCGCACAAAACCATGTTGCCTATCACTGATAAGCCCATTCTTTTCTAAATATAAAAAGATCCTATCCTACAGTACCTTCCCCAGCAACTTTCCCACCACTGACGTCAGGCTCATTGGTCTGTAGTTACCTGGAATATCCCTACTACCCTTCTTGTACAGGGGGACAACATGAGCAACTTTCAAATCGTCCAGCACCTCACCTATGTTTAAGGATGCCACAAAGAGATGTCTGGGCCCTAGCTATTTCCTCTCTCGCCTCCCTCAGCAACCTGTGATAGATCCTATCCAGTCCTGGGGATTTGTCCACCTTAATAACCTCAAGCCTACCCATCACATCTTCCCTACTTATGTCAACGTGATCAAGACTAATCAAACTCCTATCTCTAATCTCGAGATTCATCATGTTCCTCTCCTCAGTGAACACTGATGCAAAGTAATCATTCAGAATCTCTCCCATTCTCTCAGGTTCGACACACAGCCTTCCTTCATTATCTTTTAGTGGACCAATCCTTTCTCTCGTTACCTGCTTGCCTCTTACATAAGAATAAAATTCTTTGGGATTCTCCTTAATTCTGCTCGCTAAAGCTATTTCATGATCCCTTTTAGCCCCTCATGATTACTTGGAAAACCATGGTTTGATTAGAGATAGTCAACATGGCTTTGTGAAGGACAGGTCATGCCACAAGCCTTATTGAATTCTTTGAGGATGTGACAAAACACATTGGTTAAGGTAGAGCAGTGGATGTGGTGTACATGAATTTTAACAAGGCTTTTGATAAGATTCCTTATGGTAGGCTCAGAAAGTAAGGAGGCGCTGAATACAGGAAAATTTGGCTGTCTGGATACAGTATTGGCTGGCCCATAGAAGACAGAGGGTGGTAGTAGATAGAAAATATTCACCCTGGAGCTTGGTGATCAGGGGTGTTCCACAGGGCGAAAATGAGGACTGCTGATGCTGGAGATCAGAGTCTAGATTAGAGTGGTGCTGGAAGAGCACAGCAGGTCAGGCAGCATTTGAGGAGCAGGAAAATCAACGTTTCTGATTAAGGGCTTTTGCCCGAAACGTCGATTTTCCTGCTCCTCGGATGCTGCCTGACCTGCCGTGCTTTTCCAGCACCGCTCTAATCTATACGGTGTTCCACAAGAATGCGTTCTAGGACCTGTGCTCTTTGTGATTTTTATAAATGACTTGGATGAGGAAGTGGAAGGGTGGGTTAGTAAGTTTGCCAATGACATGAAGGTTGGTGGATTGGTTTATAGTGTGGAGGGCTGTTGTAGCTTATAATGGGACATTGACAGAATGCAGAACTGGGCTAAGAAGTGACAGATGGTGGTCCACCTGGAGAAGTGTTAAGTGATTCATTATGGAACGTTGAATTTAAATGCAGAATACAGGGTTAAAGGCAGGATTCTTGGCAGTGTGGAGGAACAGAGGGATCTTAGGATCCATGTCCTTAGGTCCCTCAAAGTTGCCACCCAAGTTGATAGTGTTGTTAAGAAGGCGTATGATGTGTTGACTTTCATTAGCAGGGGGATTGAGTTTAAGAGCTGCGAGGTTATGCCGCAGCTCTATAAAACTCTGGCTAGACCACACTTGGAATATTGTGTTCAGTTCTGGTCACCTCATTATAGGAAGGATGTGGAAGCTTTACAGGGAGTGCAGAGGAGATTTGCCAGGATGCTGTCTGGACTGGAGGGGATGTCATATGAAGAAAGGTTGAGGAAGCTAAGCCTTTTCTCATTGGAGTGAAGAAGGATGAGAAGAGACTTGATAGAGGTGTACAAGATGTTGAGAGGCATAGATAGAGTGGATGGCCAGAGACTTTTTCCCAGGGCGGAAATGGCTATCATGAGGGGGAGATGTCAGAGGTAGGTTCTTTACTCAGAGAGTGGTGGGTGCGTGGAATGCACTGCCAGCAGTGGTAGTAGAGTCAACTATATTAGAGCCATTTAAGTGACTCTTGGATAGGCACGTGGCTGATAGCAAAATGAAAGATATGTAGGTTAGTGTTGATCTTAGAGTAGGATAAAAGGTCGGCACAACACCAAGGGCTGAAGGGCCTGTACTGTTCTATGTTCTATGTAAGATTGATGAGTGGTAGACATTTTTTACTTGGATTTAATAAAGCCTTTTGACAAGGTTCTGCATGGTGGATCAATAAGTAAAGTTAGATCACTTAGGGAGAGCTTGCAAACTGGATAGAAAATTGGCTTTAGGGCAGGAGACAGAGAATGACGGTTGTTCCCTGGGCTGGAGACCAGTTACCAGCGGTTTTCCAAGAGATTGGTGTTGAGTCCTCTTTTGTTTGTCTTTGATATAAATGATTTAGGTAAGAATACAGAATGCATGGTAAGTAAGTTTGTGGATGAAACCAAAATAGTGGACAGTGAAGGAGGTTATCTAAGATTACAAAGAAATCTTGATCAATTGGGTCAATGGGCTGAAGGGTGGCAGATGGAGTTTAATTTGGATAAATGTGAGATATTGCATTTTGGTAAAACAATCAAGGGCAGGACTTATATAATTAAAAGGCTTTGGGTAGTGATGTGGAACAGAGACCTAGGGGTTCAGGTACATAGTTCTTTGAAGTTTGTACCTCAGATAGACAGGATGGTTAAGAAAGGGTTTAGCATGCTTGCCTTCATTGCTGAAGACCTTTGAATATAAGGGTTGGGATGTCTTGTTGATGTTGTATGGGTGGTTGGTGAGGCCTCTTCTGGAATACTGTGTCTAATTCTGGTCGCCCTGTTACAGGAAGGGTATAATTAAGCTTGAGAGGGTTCAGAAAAGATTTACCTGGATGTTGTCAGGAATGATTGTTTGTGTTATAAGGAGAGGCTGGTTGGGTGGGACTTTTTTCACTGCAGCGTAGGAGGTTGAGGAGTGACCTTACAGAAGTTTATAAAACCATGAGGAATATACATAAGGTGAATGGCAGGTGTCTTTTCCCTAGGGTGGGAGATTTCAAGACAAGAGGGCGTATTTTAAGGTCAGAGGAAAATTATTTTAAAAAAGACACGAGGAGCAACTTTCTTTATACAGATTGTGGTTCGGGCGTGGAATGAACTTCCTGAGAAAGTGGTGGATGCAAGTTCAGTTACTTTTAAAATACATTTGACTAAGTACATGAATAAAAAATGTTTGGAGGAACATGGGCCAGGCGCAGGCAGGTGGGTCTAGTTTAGTTTGGAATTATAGTTGGCATGGACTGGTTGGACTGAAGGTCTGTTTCCGTGTTATATGACTCTATGACTATAACTAAATTTGGTTAGAACTCTTGCAGAGATATCCTGAACTGAGATGACTGATCTCCAACAACCACAAACATCTTAGACCATAAGACAGAGGAGCGGAAGTAAGGCCATTCGGCCCATCGAGTCCACTCCGCCATTTAATCATGGCTGATGGGCATTTCAAGTCCACTTACCTGCATTCTCCCCGTAGCCCTTAATTCCTTGTGACATCAAGAATTTATCAATTTCTGCCTTGAAGACGTTTAGCGTCCTCCCAGCCTCCACTGCGCTCTGTGGCAATGAATTCCACAGGCCCACCACTCTCTGGCTAAAGAAATGTCTCCGCATTTCTGTTCTGAATTTACCCCCTCTAATTCTAAGGCTGTGTCCACGGGTCCTAGTCTCCTCGCCTAACGGAAACAATTTCCCAGTGTCCACCCACTCCAAGCCATCTTCCTATGTGCCAGGTATGACTCCAACCAGTAGAGTTTGCACCCAATTCCCATTTATGCCATTTTTGCTGGACTGCCTTCATGCTTCACTCAATCGAATGCAACCTTGATGTCAAGGACTGTCAATCTCCCCTCCCCTCTGGAATTCAGCTCTTTTGTTCATGTTTAAACCAAGGCTGTAATGAGGTCAGGAGCTGAGTGGCCCTGGCAGAACCCAAACTGGGTGTCACTGAGCAGCTTGTTGCTGAGCAGGTGCTACTTGATCACACTGTTGATGACATCTTCCAACACTTTACTGATGATTGAGAGTAGACTGATGGGATGGTAATTGGCCAGGTTGGATTTGTCCTGCTTTTAGTGTACACGGCATACCTGGACAATTTTCCACATTGTTGGGTTAATGCCAGTGTTGCAACTGTACTGGACCAGCTTGAAAAGGGGAGTAGCAAGTTCTGCAGCACAAGTCTTCAGTGCCAATGCCAGCATGTCATTAGGACCCACTCCTACTGATGTGCAACAAGATTTGCGTTGTCTTGTGTGTCAATACCGTAATTAAATCCACCCACTCCTCTATTTTCCCACCTCTCAGAGCATACTCCCTTTGGGCGTGTTGGATTGTCTTTCTGGCACTCCCAGTGGATTCAGGAGTCTTTGTGGTTGCTTTGGTTCCGTACCAGTCAGGCAATTCTCTCTCGACTGTAATTTCAATACTGAATTTCATCATATTGCTGCTGTTCTGTGTACAATCTAAACCAGCACCATCACCAGAGCTCAACACCACCAACAAAGCTGTTTCCTGAAATCTACTCACTGTTGTAGGTTAGGAAGCAGGGAAGCCAATTTATGCACAGCAAGATCCCCACACAGCTATATGGAAAAAGGCCAGATTTTTGGAATGTCATTAAAGTATGCTTTCTGTAAGGATTCCTTCATTTTATTTATCTTGAGAAAGAACTATCTTAAAGCCAGTGGCTATAAGAGTGGCTGGAGTTTGAGTTGCAGGAGATTTGGAGCTGAAAAATATACAGATGCCGATTTTGTTGGCAGCAATTGGCCTATGGACTGGTGACTAGTAGCAGTGATAGAGACCTTTTTCCCCGCCAACAACCATGTGATTGGTTCTCAGGTAACTGAACAGCTTGGACACAGGAGCCAGGAAAATGTTTTCTGAGAGAGAAAGAGGGTGGGGGGGTGAGGGAAAGAGACTGGTGACTAGTAGCAGTGATAGAGACCTTTTTCCCTGCTAACAACCATGTGATTGGTTCTCAGGTAACTGAACAGCTTGGATACAGGAGCCAGGAAAATGTTTTCTGAGAGAGAAAGAGGGTGGGGGGGTGAGGGAAAGAGAGAGAGAGAAGTGTTTGCCAGCTGGAAAGCTGTTTCTCTGTTCTCTGCAGTCAAAACTCATTGAAAGCTTGAAGAAAATCAACCTATCTTTTCTTCAGCTGTTGTTTGTAAACTGTGACTTTTAACTGATAAGTCAGAGACTTTTCTTTCTACAAGTGAACCAGTCACCTATGGCTCTTACCAACCTGTGGAAGTATCTGGGGTATGATGACTGAAGCAATGTGCTGGCTAACAGAAGAGTCAGAAAGGTCATCTCAACAACTGGACTTGAAAACAAAGACTACTGCCTTTCCAAAGCTTCCCCTCTATCCATAAGCTATTTTACCCAGTCTGTTTGCCTGTCTGTTAGTGTATAAGAGAGACTTTACGAGGGAATAGAGTTTTACTTAGTGGTATTACATATGCTGATGATTTACCTGGAGCTAGAGATTAATTACTGTGATAAATAGTGATTCGTATTCAGTACAGAAACCTGCTCCGTGATTTCTGCCAATATGGGACTGATCATCAAGTAAATCGGGGAACTTTGTTTACTTTATAAAATTGTGAACATTGTGACGACTCTGGGCTCAATTTCCAGCGCATTCACCCAGTGAGATGGCATAGTTCTGAAATATTTCTTTTGACTTTCATTGACTACATATAAAACTAGGTCTAGGGCTTGTTGGAAAAAACACTTTGCAAAGTGATGATGACTGTCAGCAGCAGGGGAAGACGTCATCTTAGCAAGTAACCTAAGCTGCTTAATTCGAATCACTCAGTTACAGAATATGGAAGCCATTCGCGCCTGTCCCGTCAATCTGTAAAACCATGGCTGCTGTGCCCTAGGCCTCAAATATTACCCTCAACTCCTCGATATTTCAAAAATCTGTCTCCTCTTTAAATACTTGTGGAGTGCAATGATCTAGCCTCCACAGCTGTCTGGGCTAGAGAATTCTACACAATCATTACCCTCTGGGAGACGACTCTCTGTTTTAAATGAGTATCCACTCATTCTGTAAAACTATGTCCCCTGGTTCACAATTCCCCTCCTTACAAGGGGAAACATCTTCTCAACATCTACCCTGTCAAATCCCCTCATTCTTACAAGTTTCAGTAAGATCACCCCTCATTCTTCTAAACTTTAATGACTAAAGGCCTCACCTGTTTAGCTGTTCTTGTTACGTCTGCCCTTTCATCTCAGCAATCAGCCTGGTGAATTTCTTTTGAACAGCCTGCAATGCCAGTGTATCCTTTCCAAGTAGTGACCAAAACTGTACACAGTGCTCCAGGCATGACCTCACCAAAACCATATGCAACTGTAACAAGACTTCCCTGTTTTTAAACTCCAACCCCTCTAACAATAATGGCCAAATTTTAATTTGCCGCCTCCATTATTTGCTGCGCTTACATGCTAACTTGTGTATCATGTACAAGAACACCCAGACCCCTTTCTGTACTTGCTCCACTTTCTCTCCATTTAAATAATAGTCTGCCTTTTGACTCTAATATTACCTCATAGTTTCCTACGCTGAATTCCAACTGCCAAGTTTTTGCCAACTCACTCAATCTATCTATATCTCCCTGTAAATTTCTTATGTCCTGATCACAATGTGCCCTCCCTATTTTTTCACTGAATCCCTACAGTGAGGAAACAGGTGTCTTGGCCCAACAAGTCCACACCACACCGACTCTCCGAAGAGTAACCCACCCAGACCTATTTCCCTCTGACTAATGCACCGAGCACTACGGGAAATTTAGTATAACCAATTCACCTAACCTGCACATCTTTTGGAAACCCACACAGACACGGGGAGAATGTGCAAACTCCAAATAGACAGTTGCCCGAGGCTGGAATCAAATCCTTGCGCTTTGAGGCACCAGTGCTAACCCCTGGGCTCCATGCCACCTGTAAATTTTGTATCATCAACAAATATGGATACATTATACTCTCCCCCACCTCCAGATCATTCATATAGATGGTAGATAATTTAGGCCCTTGGCCTGATCCATAAAGCCATAGAAATGATACAGCACAAGAGGGGGCCATTTAACCCATTTTGTCCCTGCTGACCCGAAGACACCCAGATGCCCGTTCTAATCCAACTTCTTGCACATGGCCCATAACCCTGTATCTTACAGACTTAAGGTGCAGAGCCAGGTTAATTCTTAAAGAGTTTAGGGTCTCTGTCTCAACCACCAACTCAGGCAGTGAATTCCAGACACCCAGGTACTCTGGGTCCAGAGAGTCCACTCTAATCCTTCTGCCACTTTGCTTGAATCGATGACACTTGGTTTTTGAAGTCACTGTCAAGGGGAACAGATTCCTCCTGTCTACTATATTTTTACCCCTCACAATTTTGCATCCCTCAATCATGTCGCCCCTTAGCTTTCCCTGTTCCAAGGAAACCAAACCCAACCTCTCCAGTCCTGGCAACAGGTGAAATTCCTGTGGCATTTCACGAGTTACATCCTCCTGGTCTGAAAAAGACCCATTAATCTTAACTCTTTGTCTTCTGTGTGTGAACCAATCCATCATCCATACTAACACATTGCCCCCAATACTGTGAGCTGCTATTCTATGCTTTTATGTGGTAAATTTACTTTAACTACTCTTTTTGCGTACTCATAGCAACTCCTGCTGTTTCATTTTATATTTCTTGTTAATTTTAGAATCAATTTTTATCCCTCTTTATTAGCCTTGTTAGCTGGTTCTTAAAAAAAATTCTCTGACCTACCCCTAGTTTTCACTGCATCACGTCTCAGTTTTTAATTGGATACTTTCCTCAACTGTCTTCATTAAACGCAAAGCAGTCCAGCCTTCTATTCAAGTCCCTTTTTACTGGAATAACTCAGATTATAAAATATATGTTTAAATGTAAGGCACTGCCCGTTCACTGACTTTGCCCTTACTCTATTTTCCCAGCCCATTTTAAACAACTCTTTCTTCAACCTTCTCTCATTGACCCTGTTTATGTGGCGGACTCTGGTTTAAGATGCAAGTTGCTCCCCCTCCTCACAAACAGATTGCTGTTAAGAAAATGTTTAACACACTTGCTTTCATTGCTCAGTCCTTTAAGTAAAGGAGTTGGGAAGTCATGTTGACGTTGTACATGACATTGGAGAGGCCTCTTCTGGAATACTGTGTCTACTTCTGGTCACCTAGTTGTGGCAAGGATGTTGTGATTCTGTTCGCCGAGCTGGGAATTTGTGTTGCAGACATTTCGTCCCCTGTCTAGGTGACATCCTCAGTGCTTGGGAGCCTCCTGTGAAGCGCTTCTGTGATCTTTCCTCCGGCATTTATAGTGGTTTGTCTCTGCCGCTTCCGGTTGTCAGTTCCAGCTGTCCGTTGCAGTGGTCGGTATATTGGGCCCAGGTCGATGTGTTTGTTGATAGAATCTGTGGATGAGTGCCATGCCTCTAGGAATTCACTGGCTGTTCTGTGTTTGGCTTGTCCTATAATAGTAGAGTTGTCCCAGTCGAATTCATGTTGCTTGTCATCTGCGTGTGTGGCTACTAAGGCCACTGCCACCTAGACAGGGGACGAAACATCTGCAACACAAATTCCCAGCTCGGTGAACACAACCACAACGACGAGCACCCGAGCTACAAATCTTCTCACAAACTTTGTGGGAAGGATATTATTAAGCTGGAGAGGATTTGAAAGAGATTTACGAAGATGTTGCCAGGTGTGGAAGGTTTGAGTTATACAAAAAAAGGATGAATAGGTTGGGATTTCTTTCACTGGAATGTAGGAGATTGAGAGGTGACCATATAGGAGTTTATAAAATCATGAGTGGTATAGATAGGGTTAATGGCAGATGTCTTTTCCCTTGAATGGGGGATTTCAAGAGTAGGGGTACATTTATAATGTGAGAGGAGAGAGATTTTAAAAAAACATGAGGGGTAATTTTTTTACACAGAGAGTGGTTTGCATGTGGAATGAACTTCCTGAGGAAGTGGTGGATGTGGACACAATTACAATGTTTAAAAGACATTTAAATAAGTACAGGAATAGAAAATGTTTAGAGGATATGGGCCAGGAGCAGGCAGTTGGGACTAGTCTTGTTTGGGATTATGTTCGACGTGGACTGGTTGGACCGAAGGGTTTGTTTCTGTGCTGTATGACTTTATGATATCACTACTCACTTCTGCACTGACGTCATCCTTTATTAATAAAGCTTCCCCATCTCCTTTTCTTTCTGATGAAGAGCTTTTGCCTGAAACGTCTAATCTCCTGCTCCTCAGATGCTTCCTGACTTGCTGTGCTTTTCCAGTGCCACACTTTGTGACTCTGACTCTTCAGCATCTGCAGACCTCAATTTCTCCTTTTATGCGTATTCTTTCAGAACAACAAATACCCTTGAATATAGAGTTCCCAGTCTTAGTCACCTTGCTGCCATGTGTGTATTCATATTCATTTATTTCTGTTTGTACTATTAACTCATCCATCTTGATAAAAAAAATGCAGCATGCATTCAAATAAAGGACTTTTATCATTATTATACACTCTAGTTATAATTTTGGCTGCAGTCTCTGCTTATATTTTCTGCTCCTTCTTGATAATCAAAGTATCATTCACCTGTTCACAATCCTGCATCTCTGCTCTCATTTCTTTTTCAGATTTGTTTCTTTTCTTTTCATACCCCGAAGTGTTGCCACACAAAACCGAGTGACCTTTTCATCATAAAACAACTGAGTGACCTTACCACCACTAAAATCATCGTAACATTTTTTTTCCATTTTTTTAACAACTATCTACCAACAATAAAACACCCATGTAGCCATTTCAATACTTACCATTATGGGTAATTATGAACCATCAGAAGTGAAGGGGAGGGGTAGGGAGAGCAGGAACAGGCTAAATCAAAATGGAGTTGGAGGGAGAAATAAAGCACTGTATTCCTCGCAGTGCACACCTCTCTCTGAAGGCATTTGTTTTTCACATTTAAAAACTTCCCTTCAATTGAACCCTCCCTCCACTAATTAGTTTAAAGCCTGACCTACAAGCCTAGCTGTACAATTCTCCAGGACACTGATCCCAGGATGACTTAGATGAAATTTGCCCTTTGGAATGGCTGTTTGTTTCTTCAGTACTTGTGCCAGCGGCCCATAAAGTGGAATCCATTTCTCCCATGCTAATCTTTGAGCCAGGCACTTAGCTCTCTGGTTTTATTTACTGTACACCAATTTGCATGTGATTTAGGTAGTAATCCTGAGATTAGAACATAGAACAGTACAGCACAGAATAGGCCCTTCAGCCCACGATGTTGTGCCAACTACTGATCCTCATGTATGCACCCTCAAATTTCTGTAACCATATGCATGTCCAGCAGTCTCTTAAATGTCCCCAATGACCCTGCCTCCACAACTGCTGCTGGCAACGCATTCCATGCTCTCACAACTCTCTGTGTAAGGAACCCGCCTCTGACATCCCCTCTATACTTTCCTCTGAACCCTCTCCAAAGCATCCACATCTTTCCAATAATAGGGTGACCAGAACTGGACGCAGTATTCCAAGTGCGGTCTAACCAAAGTTTTATAGAGCTGCAACAAGATCTCACGACTCTTAAACTCAATCCCCCTGTTAGCATCTCTGTGGTCCTGGTTTTTAATTTAGCCCTGAACTGCTCAAAATCCCTAGCTAAACATTTCCTAGTCCTACCTGTGCTGCTGTTATCTACATGGTCCACAACTACTGGATCTTTCCCCTCCCACTCAAAGTTCCTTTCCAGCCTAGAGAGGTACCTATTGGACAGAGGCACTAACTGAAACACCTGCAAAGCTAAATTCTGATCCCCAAAACTGCCTCACTCACAGTCACACCCACCCATTCCTGCCCATGGAACAGATTTTCTGGAATTAACCTAAAAGCTGTGACTGCCTTCTGAAGCACAGTGTCCAGGTAACCATCCCTCTCTCTGAAGTGTCTCAGTGTCTGCAGCTTGGACTCCAGTTCATCAACTTTGTACAAAGTTCCTTGAGCAGCCATCACTAGTTACAGATGTGGATTACACCAGCTCCCCTATACTACAGCTGCAATACATTTTCCTGCACACCCATCTCTAATCTGTGTCATTAATCCATTTGGATGTTTAATCTTTTAAAAATATATTTCTGAAATATACCCTTCAAATCACTTAGCCAATCAAAAGAGGGACAGAACAAATTCTGCTCTTTATGAACCAGCTGTCTTTGCTTCCTCTTGCATGTTTCACAAGCACAGGGTCCTTATCTCCTTTTCTCAGTTAGGTGTTTTTCATTGTCCCAGAGTTGTCCTCTGCCATGTGTTTTAAGTGCTGGGGAATGGCTCTGGACCCTCCTCTCTCGCATTCTTTGAGATAACTTGCCTCAGGAGTAACACCTTTCTCTGAATTGCCTCTCATCAAAGTTGAAAACTCACTGGAAAGCTGCATCCTCACAAATGGTGGATTCCTAAAGGAGAATTCCAAATCAACACCTCCTTCACCAGAAAGTGAATTCAGCCAGCTTAACTGATCCAGGAAGACATCCCAGTACCAATAGCCTGCTTGCAAAATTACATTTAATACACTATGGAATTTTATATTTTTATCCCCAGGCGATGAGTCTGCACATGTTCATGTGTGTCCTCATTGAATGATGGAACAGGCTCGGGGCTGTATGGACTACTCCTGTTCCAATATAAATATTGATGCAATTTAAACCTGGTTAATAAACCTTACACCAAAATTGAGAAAGGTTTGCAGTTCTTTATTTGTTACTAGATATGTTGGTAGTTCTCAACAACACTTCCCTTTTTGTTGTGACCAATGACATGGGTCAAGAAGAGATATTTCTTCACTTCTCATAATCCTAACTCGGAACAGTAACATTAGTTAAGGGAAATCACATGCATTTTAGATGGAGCATTATTTCTTTTTAATTCATCAGCTGGGAACATGAATTGAACTTTTAAAAACAGACATTCAAAACACAAAGCCTAAAAGAAACATGAGATCACAGCCCAAGACACCTACCCAAATTGCAGTATGGTACACTCACCATTCTAATCCATTAGGCTGAAAGGTTTGCCAAACCAGCAAGACATTGAAGTCCTGGGGAATGTATAGGACCTGCATCTCCAGTCCCATTAACAAAGCATTGAAAGAATCACCTGAGCCATTCAATTGTATGAGGTGAACCATTAAAACTGACTCATTTACCTGGCTGGTGCATCTCCAACAGCATTGAAGAAACTTGACACCATTCAGGACAAAGCAGCCTGCCTCCACCACCACCAACATTCAGTGCTACGATCCATGAGATGCACTGCAGAGATTCACCAAAGATTCTTAGACAGCACTTTCCAAACCTATGATCACTTCCATCCAGAAGGACAAGGGCAGCAGTTAGATAGGAACACCAGTTCCCTTCCAAGACACTCATCATCCTGATTGTGAAATATATCACCATTCCTTCAGTGTCACTGTTTCAAAATCCTGGAATTCCCTCCCTAAGGGCATTGTGGGTCTTCCCACAGCACATGGACTGCAGTGGTTCAAGTAAGCAACTAGGGATGGGCAGTAAATACTGGACCAGCCAGCGATGCCCACGTCCCATGAGTGAATAATAAAATTTAGACAAATGGCATTGTGGCTCAGAGAGCATCCCAGGCATGATCAAACCAAATTCCAATTTCATTTAGAAAGATAAAGTGGAGAATAAGAATTTACCAGGCTATTTTTAAGTGTGTGATGATTCCGCAACAGCACATAACTTTTGCTGAAACTGAATTTTGATATTTATGAGAGTAGGTGCCTTTGGGCTGGAAAAGAAGAAGCATGTATGTTGGCATAAGTTGGCAGCAGTGTCACAGAATAGAGAGACTGAGAGCAACAGATTTCTCCAGAAGCCTGCAAACAAGTTGGATCTCTCCCTCTGTCTCCACCTGCAATTGGAAAAGAAACAGGAAAAAAAACTTAAGTCAAGCCAAGACCTAGTTCTAAATGACCTGCCCTGAATCAAGGATCACTGCAGTCAACAATATTGCAAGATTGTCGTGGTTTGGACTCAGTCCACAAACTTTATATTTCTGAAAAGTTGTTCATCTCTTTTGCTTTGACTTTCCTATCTGTGAATGGATGTGTGAGCGTTTGGATTTTAAAGTGGGCATAGTCTAAGTTTGCATATATAAGAGAATGTTTGATAAATAAGAAATTGTTGATTTGTTTATTAATGAAATATGCAGTGAGCTAATGAAATCTCACTGGGAAGAGCAGTAGGTATCAAGCTCCATTATTCCCAGAATCATCAGAATAATTCAGTATTTTAAAAATTTGTAGAGTTCCCCAATTTCTCTCTCTTTGGATGACAGAAAGCATAGACCAGGTTTCTGTACTGAAACAAAATCAAGAGATTATATAATTACATGGAAACAACTCTGAATCATTGTCATGTAACTCACCTAATTAAAACTTCACCCTTTATAAACTCATGCTCCACACATACTCAGAGAAACACCCTCTGACAGTGCCCACTCCCTCAGCACTGACACTCCAACAGTGCGGTACTCCTTCAGCACTGACCCTCTGACAGTGCCTACTCCCTCAGCACCAACCCTTTAACAGTTCGGCGCTCCCTCAGCACTGACCCTCCAACAGCACAATTCTCCCTCAGCACCAACCCTCCAACAGCACAGTGCTCCCTCAGCACTGACCCTTTGATAGCGCCTGCTCCTTCAGCACTGACCCTCTACTGCCTATTCCCTTAGCACTGACCCTCTGACAGCGTCTACTCCCCCAGCACTGACCCTCTGACAGCGCCTACTCCCCCAGCACTGACCCTCTGACATTGCCTATTCCCTTAGCACTGACCCTCTGACAGCGCCTACTCCCCCAGCACTGACCCTCTGACACTGCCTACTCCCTCAGCACTGACCCTCCGAAAGCACCTGTTCCCTCAGCACTGACCCTCTGACAGAATGGTGCTCCTCAGCACTGACCCACATACAGATGGACACAGACAGAAAACTAACTTTGGTGTTACAGTTGAAGGCAGTTCTAAGGCCCCAACCTCAGGGTTCACTGTGAAGATTGTTCGGATTGCCAGGGTTCGCTGGTTTTCAATCTCCTTTCTACAGGTTTATTTCACTTCTTCACAGGAGGCACAAGCTGACTAGTACATTCACTGCAAAGTCTCTCTGTTACTGTTTAAAGCCAAAGCTTACAACAACTGGTGAGGAATAGTAAACTGGCTTTCTACAGCTTTTAAGTATTTTTCTGGAGAGAAAGACACACCAGCTTCCCTGCCTGATGTCCTGAAGCTTCTGCTAGTATCATTCACACCCACAAGCTGTTCCTCAGACCATAATATATAGGAGAATTAGGCCATTCATCCCACTGAGTCTTCCTTGCCAATCAATCATGGTTAATACGTTTCCCAAGCCCATTCTCCTGCCTTCTCCCCATAATCCTTGGTCACCTTACTATTCAAGAATCTACCTACCTCTGCATTAAGTATACTCAATGACTTGGCCTACACAGCCCTCTGCAGCAATGAGTGCCAAGGATTCATCACCCTCTGGCTGAAGAATCTCCTCCTCATCTCTGTTCTAAAGGTCATCTATTCACTCTGAGGCTGTGCCCCCGAGTCCTAGTATCTACTACTAGTGGAAACATCTTCTCTACATCCACACTACCCAGGCTTTTCAATATTCTGTAAGTTTCAATCCAATACCCCTCATCCTTCTAAACTCCATCAAGTATAGACCCACAGTCCTTAACCACTCCTCATATGACAATACTTCAACCTGGGATCATTCTTGTAAACCTCGTCTGGCCACCCCCTCCAATGCCAGCACATCCTTTCTGAGATAGAGCCCAAACTGCTCACAATATTTCAAATGCAGTCTGACCAGAGCCTTACACAGCCTCAGCAGCACATCTCTGCTCTTCTATTCTAGCCTTCTTGAAATGAATGTCAACATTGCATTTGCCTTCCTAACTGCCAAATGAACCGGTATGTTAACCTTAAGAGAATCCTGAATTAGGACTTCCAAGTCCATTTGTGCTTCAGATTTCTGAAGCCTTTCCCCATTTATAAAGTAGTGTACTCCTCTAATCTTCCTACCAAAATGTACAATTTTCCCACATTGTATTCCATCTCCTAGACTGTCCAGATCCTTCTGCAGCCTCCCCAATTGCTCAACACTACCTGCCCTTCCACCTATCTTTGTGTCATCTGGAAACTAAGCAACAAAGCCCTCAGTCCCTTTGATCAGATCATTAACGTATAACATGAATAGTTTTGATCCCAACACTGAATTCTGCAGAATTCCACTAGTCATTGGCTGCCATCCTGAAAAAGATGCCTTTATCCTCACTCTCTGCTTTCTGCCAGTGAGCCAATCCTTTATCCATGCCCAAACCTGTCCCAACACCATGGGCTCCTATCTTATTTAGCAACTTGCTGAACTGCACCTTGTCAAAGACCTTTTGGAAGTCAAAATAGATCATGGAAGGTCATGTTGCAGCTGTACAGGACATCAGTTAGACCACTTTTGGAATACTGTGTTCAGATTAGATTCCCTACAGTGTGGAAACAGGCCCTTCAGCCCAACAAGTCCACACCGACTCTCCAGGCCCTTCAGCCCAACAAGTCCACACCGACTCTCCAAAGAGTAATCCACCCAGACTCATTTCCCTCTGACTAATGCACCTAACACTATGGGCAATTTAGCATGGCCAATTCACCTAACCTGCACATCTTTGGACTGTGGGAGGAAACCTACACAGACACAGGGAGAATGTGCAAACTCCACACAGACAGTCACCCAAGGCTGGAATTGAACCTGGGTCCCTAGCGCTGTAAAGCAGCAGTGCTAACCACTGCACCACCGTGGTCACCATACTGTTTTGGGGGGGTTTGAGCTAAAGGAAGAGGCTGAATAGGCTGGGGCTATATTCCGTGTGTTGAAGGCTGAGAGCTGACCTTATAGAAGTTTATAAGGTCAAATGGGCATGGATAGAGTGAACAGCCAAGGTCTTTTCTGCAGGGTAGTGGGTTCCAAAATTAGAGGGCATAGGTTGAAAGTGAAAGGGAAATATTTAAAAGGGGCCTAACGGGTAACATTTTCACACAGAAGGTGGTGCATGTATAAAACGAGCTACCAGAGGCTGGCACAATTACAACATTTAAAAGGCGTCTGGATATTTATGAATAGGAAGCGTTTAGAGGGATATGGGCCAAAAGCTGGTAAATGGGACTAGATTAGGTTAGGATAACTAGACAAGTTGGACCAAAGATGCTGCACATCTCCATGACTCTATGACAATTGGATCGCTTTTGTTTAACTTGCTTGTGACCTCCTCAAATAGTTCTAACAGATTTATCATGCATGACCTCCTCTGGACAAAACTGCTGACTCAGTTCAATTTACCGAGCACTTTCAAGTCCTCCACAATCTCACCCTTAATAATGGATTCTAAAATCTTACCAATGATCAAGGTCAAGCTAACCAGACTATCGTTTGTCAATGTCTGCACCTCCTCCCTTCTTAAACATGGGTATTAGATTAACCATTTTCCAATCCTCTGGGACCCTCCCTGACTCCACTGATTCCGAAAAGACCACCACCAATAACTCCATCATCTTCTGCAGAAACCTGGGGCATGGTCCATCTGATCCAGGTGATTTATCTGCCTTCAGCCTTTTCAGAGAGGGGAGGGGAAATGGAGAAGGTGAAGGGCAGAGGAAAGAGGGTGTTGGGTAAGTGAGGGGCAAAGTGAGTGAGGACAAGACAAGGGGCTGGATGAGTGCAGGGAGCAGATGTGAAGGGAGGACAGGTAAGGAATGAGTGCTGGGAGTAAGGCAGAGGCAGCATGAGGTGGGGGGAACAGTGGATGATTTGAGGGGTGTGAGAAGATGGATAGTGAGGGGATGAGTGGGGAGAGTGAGGTGAGGGAGAGTGAGGTGAGGGTTAGTGAAGGAAGGAACAGTCGGCACTGATTCTCCTCCCTCCCTCTCAGTGAGCCGGCTGTTTGCTATCTCCAGCCTGGGCTCAGAGTTCTCTGTTTGTGTCTCGGTGTTTGTGGTTGTCTCTATCACATGGGCTGCGGGCCGTGCTGCTGATTGGGCGGCGGTACGGTGCCTTTCATCAGTTTCACTGGGATCTTCCTGTTCCCCGGAGTTGCCAATGTGGACGGGCAGTGAGCGGTGTTTGATAGAGACACGGAACTGCTGGCGCTCGCTATGGACAGTCTGGGTGAGTGAGTGAGTGACAGAGCGGGGGTGGGGGACTCCGGGCCGACCCTCTCCGAGCTTCACCCCCCACCCCCCCCCCCCCCGTGCTGCCCAGTCAGCCTCTGACCAGCCTCACGTCCTGATCCAGGGACCCCCAGCCCCCAGCCCCCAGTGCAGCACACCCTCCGTCAGGAGACGGAGACACCGCGATTCCTGTTCCTGGGCGGGTCAAAACAACTTTTAATTTGACTTGAAGTCAATTGCATTCTCTGAATTACTGTCGCTTCCTTCCTTTCCAGAGGGTCACTCGCCCCCTTCCCTCCCCCAGCCAGCTTCCCGAACGTTCCGAGCTCTCGGTATTCAGACCTGTCAAAGCCCCTGTTTCAGAGGCTCGGATTGGGAACATACAGCAGGCTCTGCGCTTAACCTCACGTTAGCACCAACAACAATCAATGCTTTCGCGCAGAGGGAGTGCTGCACTGTCGGAGGGTCAGTGCTGAGGGAGTGCCGCACTGTCGGAGGGTCAGTGCTGAGGGAGTGCTGCACTGTCGGAGGGTCAGTG
>NC_057754.1:783317-857766 GCF_004010195.1 Chiloscyllium plagiosum
GTCGGTGCTGAGGGAGCGCCGCACTGTCAGAGAGTCAGTGCTGAGGGAGTGCCGCACGGTCGGAGGGTCAGCGCTGAGGGAGCGCCGCACTGTCAGAGAGTCAGTGCTGAGGGAGTGCCGCACGGTCGGAGGGTCAGCGCTGAGGGAGCGCCGCACTGTCAGAGAGTCAGTGCTGAGGGAGTGCCGCACTGTCAGAGAGTCGGTACTGAGGGAGCGCCGCACTGTCAGAGAGTCGGTGCTGAGGGAGCGCCGCACTGTCAGAGAGTCGGTGCTGAGGGAGCGCCGCACTGTCAGAGAGTCGGTGCTGAGGGAGCGCCGCACTGTCAGAGGGTCGGTGCTGAGGGAGCTCCGCACTGTCAGATTCGGTGCTGAGGGAGTGCCGCACTGTCAGAGGGTCAGTGCTGAGGGAGTGGGCACTGTCGGAGGGTCAGCGCTGAGGGAGTGCCGCACTGTCAGAGAGTCGGTGCTGAGGGAGCGCCGCACTGTCAGAGGGTCAGTACTGAGGGAGCGCCGCACTGTCAGAGGGTCGGTGCTGAGGGAGTGCTGCACTGTCGGAGAGTCGGTGCTGAGGGAGCACCGCAATGTCGGAGGATCAACTCTGAGAGAGCGCAGCACTGGTGGAGGGTCGGCGCTGAGGGAGTGCTGCAGTGTCGGAGGGTCAGCGCTGAGGGAGTGCTGCAGTGTCGGAGGGTCAGTGCTGAGGGAATGTTGCACTGCCGAAACGTCAGTGCTGAGGGAGATGAATGATCCCACAGCTGGTGTTGTGGGGTCTGGTATGGATGTGGTCATGTCTCTGCCACCCCCTCTACCCCCACCGCAACATGTAAACAGAATGGTAGTGATTATCATTTTTCTGTCTCTGTTGGATCTTGTGGTGTCATAACTGTCATATTTTGAGAAATGATGTATTTGGCTGCTAAGGTGCTTTGACGCCTCCTGTGGTGGTGAACTTTGGCGAAATACAGATGTTTTTTTCTCTGAAACTTTGCCTTATGTTGTGGAAACATCGAATGTGAGAATTTGAAAACATCAATTTGATAGCAAGGTGGAAAGATAACAGGAGGTGCTCTGGCCTGTAGAATATCCTGTGCATACAGCTATTAATTTGGTGTTAAAGGAGTTGTCCGTTTTTCAGTCCCGTTAAGAGAACTCTGTGCGTCTGGTCACTTTTGATGTAGTGTCACACTTGTACTGACCACCTGTCTATTCGACAGTACTGATAGATAAATTTGTGGTACCTGAGAGAACTTGCTGTGATAACTACAATTCGACCAAAGCTCTGCTGTCCACAACGTCACTGACTCACGTTCACCCAGTACGCCCCTGTGCTTACAGACTCACTTTAACACCCAGTGCAGACATGCTTCAATTTTCATTAGTGCATGAAATCATTCAAATCTCCTCCCCATCTCTGTAAACTCCTCCAGCCCCTATACCCCTCCCTATCTTTGTCATCCCTCCAATCTCTACACCATCTCCTTGTCTCTGTCACCTCCTCCAATCCTGGCCTCTCCAGCATTTCCCAATTCCCATTGCTCCACTCTTTGGGGCTGTGCCTGGGGCCCTCAGGTCAGGAATTCTCTCAATAACTCTGAGCTCTTTGACCAGGCTTTTATGTCACCTGCCCCTTGTGTGGCTCTGGGTCAAAGCCACTCTGCTTGATGCTCCAGCGAAGTGCCTGAAGAGTTTTACTGTGTTGAAGGTATTAGACAAATACAGTCTCTTGTTGGAATCTAAAATAAGGAATGCAGGTCAATGCCAACACAGTCGAAGGCCACTCGGCCCTCTTGGATTTGCCAACTCTCCAGACGAAGGTGGTTGCTTTACAATGAGATTCAGTCAAACTATTGTGCTTGGAGTGTTGTTAACTGAGTCAAGGACTTATGTTTATATGGGCGACTGTGGGGAGTTAGCTTTGGTGATGATTTGGTGCTGTGGGGAATCGGATGAAGTGCTGCTCCAGGTTTGCTAATTGCTGTGTATTGGAGGAATTTTTCCCTCCCTCACTGACTAGGATACTCTCCTATGGCCTGTGTCCCTCAGTCACAGGCTGCCCTCTCATACCTGTCTCGTGGACAGCATTTATTCTCAGGATGCTGTTAGACCAAGGCACTAGATAAATGCAATTCATTGTTATAATCTGAAATACGGAATGCAGATCAGTTACAGCAAGTATGAGGTCACTGTGCTAGTCTGTCATTCATTTCCCAGCACGAAGCAGACTGGAACAGGAATGTTGGCCAGGTTAGAGAGTCAGGAGGCTCTGCAAGTGGCACTGCTGACACACTCACACAAATATACAGACAGACAGACAGACAGACACACACACACACACACACACACTCTCTCTCTTACAGGCACACACAGGTACCTGCATGAACACACATGCATAGACATGCAGACACACACACACACATATATACAGGCACACACTTTCACCCACAAATCCTCACTTCATTTCAACTGTTTTGCTTTCTCTTTGGCTCTGAACTCTCCGGATCTCCTTTACCACTTTTAAAAGATGCTGTTAAGAGCAGGGGAGACCAGAACTGGGGGATATCAATCACAGGCAGTCCTGAATAAATCCAGTGCAGAATTCAGGAGAAACATCCTGGCCCCAGAGAGTGGGGAGAATATGTGATTTGCTCCCACAGGGAGGGCTCAAAGGGAATCATATCGATATGTTTTTTTTTTGGGGGGGTCAGCTGGATAAATGCATGAGGGAGCTAGAAATAGAAGGATAGGGGGTTGGGGGTTGATGGTGAGAGAGAGTAGGAGAGGCTTGTCTGAGCTGTTAGTCTAAATGGTGGTATGGGAGTCCAGGCTAGGTGATACATTGGGCAGTTTTGACAGAATATCAGCTATCCCTTCTCCTTCAAACATGCCATTCAATGCAAGGAGAAGCCTCAATGCAAGGAGAAAGGGTATCCAGTGATTTTGACAATAGGATCCATAGTTGCTCTTCTGCAAAGACAATGTGTCACAAAAACAGGAAGTTGGAAATGTCACTCACATTTCGAAACTCAATGAGAACAGATGTTAGTCGCAGACAATATGAACAGGTGCAGACATTCAGAAGAAGAGGAAAAATATACTACTCCCTCTGATTAGGTGAATCTCTCTGTGGCTCAGTGGGTAGCACTCTCTCTCACTCTCGCCTCTGACCCTGAAAGTTTTAGGTGAGAGCACACTTCAGAGATTTAAACACAAAGCCAGTCCCAGCATTGCCCTGTTGGAGGGTCAGTACTAATGGAGCACCACACTGACATTTAACAGCACAGAAAAGGCCCTTAAGTCCATTGTGTTCTTGCTGGTCATCAATTCAAATCCTATTTCCCAGGGCTTGTTCCATAGGTGGTCAGCACTGCCCTTTCAACTGCTCATCTAAATACTTGTCTTGGGAGGGTTCACACCTCTAATATCCTTTTAAGCAGTGAGTTCCAGATACCACCTATCCTCTGGGTAAATAATTCTACCTCAAATATCCTCTGAACCTCCTGCTTCTTAGCTTAATACTGACCCCACTACTAAAGGGGGAATGTTTCTCCCTATTTACTCTGGTCTATACCTCTCAGAACTCTGTATACCTCAATCATCCCCCGTCCCCCGGCCAGCCTTCTCTGATCTGTAGAAAACAACCCCAGCTATCCAGTTTCTCTTCATCACTCAATCACTGCAGTCCAGGCAGCATCCTGGTGAATTTCCTCTACTTCCTTCAGTGCAATCATATCCTTCCTATTGTACGGTGACCAGAACTACAGTATTCCAGCATTGGCCTAGTTAACTTCATAACCTCCCTGCTCTTGTATTCAATATCTTGATTAATAAAGGCAAGTGTGCCATATACCTTCTTAACCACCTTATACACTTGTCCTACTGCCTTCAAGGATCTGTGGATACCAAGGTCTCTCTGATGCTCTGTACTTCCTAGGGTCTGCAAATTCAACATGTACTCTCTTGTCTTGTTAGTCCTCCCAAAATGCATTGCCTTGCAATTTTCAGGATTAAATTCTATTTGCCACTGTTCAGCTGATCTGACCAGCCAATCTATATTGTAGTCTGAGGCTTTCTTCCTTGCTATATTTACCATACCATTCATGTGAAAGGCACTTTGGGATATCCTAATCTGATGAGAGATAGAAACAGTTCTCTTTGTCTCACTGAGAATTGCATCCAAGTCTGTGAAATATTGACTCTGCGTTTTGCCAGGTTTCTGCAGACACTCTGGGGATTCTCGTTGTTCCCCCTTTTTCAGATTCTGGAGCAGATGAACTGAGATTACAGCTGGCAACAGTCTGGAATCTGAAACATTCACAGCAATCTTCAGCCAGAATTGCCAAATGGATGATCCATCTCTGCCTCTTCCAGTTGTCCCAGCATTACAAATTCAGCCAATTTGATTCACTCTGTGATATCGAGAAGCGGTTGGAGGCACTGGATACTGCAAAGTGTATGGGTCCTGACATTCTGATAATGGTATTGAAAAGTTGTGCTCCAGGACATGCTGCTCCCCTAAACTTGTTCAGTACAGCTACAACACTTGCATCTACCTAATAATATAGAAATTTGCTCAGATATGTCCTTTACACAAAAAGCAGGAGAAATCCAACCTGGCCAATTACTGCCTCATCAGTCTGCTTTAGATCATCAATAAAATGATGGAAGATGTCACCAACAGTGCTATCAAGCAGCAACTGCTCAGCAATAACCCGTTCAGGGATGCCCAGTTTGGGTTCTACCAGGCCCACTCAGCTTCAGACCTCATGACAACCTTGGTTCAAAAATGGATAAAATAGTTGAATTCCAGAGATGAGGTAAGAGTGACAGCCCTTGACAGCAAGGTTGCATTTGACTGAGTGCAGCATTAAGGAACCCTAACAAAACAGGAATTAATGGGTATCAGGGAAAACTCTCCACTTGTTGGAGTCATACATGATACATAGGAGGGCGGTGGTGGTTGTGGAAGGTCAGTCATCTCAGCTCCAGGACATCTCTGCTGGAGTTCCTCAGGGGAGTGTCTTAAGCCCAACTACCTTCAGCTGCTTTGTAAACGATTCACCCTCTTATCATAAAGTCAGGAGTGGGGGTCTAACTGTTTTCCTTTAATATTCAATGATTTTGCCGTAACTGAGTCCCCACTATCAACATCCTGGTGGTTACCATTGACCAGAAACTCAAACAGACTCGTCACATAAACACAATGGCTACAAAAACAGGTCTGAGGCAAGGAATAATATTGCAAGTAACTCACCTCCTGACTCCCAAAGCCTGTCCACCATCGACAAGGCACAAATCAGGAGTGTGATGGAATAATCCCCGCTTGCCTGGATCAGTGCAGCTCCAACAACACTAAAGAAACTTAAAACCATCCAGGACAAAGCAGCCTGCTCCCTCCATCACTGACACTGAGTAGCCGCAGTATTACCATCTACAAGATACACTGCATGATTTCACCAAAGTTCCTTAGATAACCCTTTCTAAACCCATGACCACTATCACCTAGAAGGACAAGATATCTGCAGATATATGGAAGGAAGTTACAGATATAGGGAGGGTCATGGGGGCTGGAGGAGGTTACAGAGATAGGGAGAGGTGTAGAAGACAGAGGAGATTCCAGAGAAACTGAGAAGAGGGGCTGGGGGAGATTACAGAGATACGGAGAGGTGTAGAAACTGGAGGAGATTACAGCGATAGTGAGTGTGTAGAGACTGAAGGAGGTTACAGCAATAGAGAGGAGGCCCAGAGGTAGGGAATAGGTAATGAGAGGTTTGAACAGAGAATGTTAAAATAGGCCACCCAGCCCTTTGAGTTTCCTCTACAATCACCCTGATAACTATTGGCTCCCGTTTTAGAGAAGCATTTCTCTCATTGTCTTAAAGTACTGAATGCGCCTGTCCTCACCCCTCCCTGGGGAAGCGAGTTCCACAAAATAACAACCCTTCAAGTGATTAAAACACTTCCTGGCCTCCATCTTGACAGGGAAACTCCCCATTTTTAAAGTCCTCAGTTTTAGTCTCTCCCACAAAGGGAAACATCCTCTCAACATCCACCCTGTAATATTCCATCAGCATCTTTACACTTCAATAGGATCACCTCTCATTTATTGATAACAGGCTGAACCTATTCAGACTCTCTGTCAAAACACACTTCTGCCCATCTCTTTCTCATCTTCTGCAAACTGCCCACTCGATATCTGTCTTTAACAACACTTGACAGTGAAGTTCAAAATGTTATAGAGGATTGTGTGACAAAACATACTCTGGTCAGCAGAGAGAGATGGTATTTATTAAATGTTTAAACTCTTGTTACCGTGATTGAGGATCCAGATGCACCAGAATCATTCAATAGCGTGGAACACATCATGATATCTGAGAGAGTGCAGGCCCAGTTGTCCCTAGAACTGGTTCGACAGCCTCACTCAAATCAATGGAGGCTACTCCTCTCTGTGTCCATTATTTAAGAAGCTATGGCCCTAACCCGTGTCACCTTTAATGTCAGTGCCTCACTCCTAATGTCCCTACAGTCAGTCCCACCTCTCACTTGGGCACTATTCCACAGCTGCCTTGGATACCCTTGTTACACAAGTGGGAGTTGGGCCAGCTGTTTGACTCCTGGAGGCATCACTTGCCATCCAGCACGACCCACGTTTCAACTGAGATTACCAGATTCTAGATTAGTGTGGTGCTGGAAAATTACAGCAGGCCAGGCAGCATCCAAGGAGCAGGAAAATCGACGTTTCGGGCAAAAGGAATGAAGGCAGGAAGCCTCTGGGATGGAGAGATAAATGGGAGGGGGATAGGGCTGGGGAGAAGGTAGCAAAGAGTACAATAAGTGGATGGGGGTGGGGATGAAGGTGATAGATCAGAGAGGAGGATGGAGCGGATAGGTGGGAAGGAAGCAGGAACCCTGGGCAGTGTTCTTACCCACCTGGTCCAATACTGTACCCAACTGAAGGGGAACTGAAGCTAACTGTGAGTCAGCCAGACAGCACAGAGAGTGAGCCAAACCCGGTATATTCAGATCATTGTAACCAACCACTGACAAGTGAGTGGGGTAGGCACAGTCCCCCTGAAGAAAGAACCCGTGTTTCTGTGGAGTCCTGAGACATTCCAATGCTGTTCCCAGCAACTTGAGGGGTTTTGCACTGAAGCCACTGTTGTCCTCGTGGAAATGCAACTGCTTGCTTGTGCACAGCAAGATCGCACGGCCAGCTATATACGACTACCCAGATCATCTATTTTCAGCCCCAGGACACAGGGAGAGCTCTGTCCTGCACTACTTCCAGTTGTGCGGCTTTTTTAACCCACCGCCAACCTGCTACCTCACCCCGAGAGAAGCATTTATTCTGCCTGGAAGAGGATCCACTATAGCAGCTGCGTCGGTTCCTCTTTGCCACCATTATTTTTGGAATCTAGCAAATTTAGATTGAATTGTCAACCCTGAAATGCTTCTCACAGGGTCAGTAAGCACCTGGGAGCCAGTTGTCCAAGCCTTTTGCAGCCTGCTCCTGAGTTGACTCTCAATGGACGATTGCCATGGCCTGGAGTCTGCTGCACAAGAGGCAGTGAGCAAGGTACAACCTCCCTAAGTCGAATAGCTAACTGAGAGAATGCCCTCTATGTGTGGCTAGTCTGAAACCGCCAATTGAGAAGGAGAGAGTGAGGGGAGAGAGGATGAGAAGTTTTCTGCTGGTTCAGGGACAATTTTTTTAAATTAGATTACCTACAGTATGGAAACAGGCCCTTCGGTCCAACAAGTCCACACTGACCTTTCGAAGAGTAACCCACCCAGACCCATTCCCCTACCCTATATTTACCCCTAACTAATGCACCTAATACTATGGGTAATTTAGCATGACCAATTCATCTCACCTGCACATCTTTGGATTATGGGAGGAAACCGGAGCACCCGGAGGAAACCCACGCAGGCACATGGAAAATGTGCAAACTCCACACAGACAGTTACCCGAGGCTGGAATCGAACCTGGTCCCGGATGCTGTGAGGCACCAGTGCTAACCACTGAGTCACCATGCCGCCCGTATCCGAGATGTTAGCTGGGAATTGTGGGCAGTATTACTCTGACTTGTTGTTTCTGTGTATTTATGTGATCTTGACACACCAGCTGTCTCCCTGCTTCACAGCTTCTGCCCTATCAAATGGAGGTACCTCTACTGACCACTGGGCTGTGTCTGGTCAGAGATGTACAGCACTAAAAAAGGCCCTTTGGCCCATTGTGGCTGTGCTGGTCAAGAACAACCACCTAATTAGAACTAGGGGGCAAAGCCTCAAAATAAGGGGGAGCAGATTTAGGACTGAGTTGAGGATCTTCACCCAAAATGTTGTGAATCTGTGGAATTTCCTGCCCAGTGAAGTAGTTGAGGCTACCTTGTTGAATGTTAAGGGCAAAGAGAGAGAAATTTTTAAACATTAAAGGCATTAAGGGTTATGGTGAGCAGGCAGGCAAATGAAGCTGAGTCCAGGCCAGATAGCCTACTCCTGCACCTATTTCTTATGTTAATTATTTAATCCCAATTCCCAGTACTTGGTCCATAGCATTGTCTGCCTTAGTATTGCAAGTCGAAAAGTGTGATGCTGGAAAAACGCAGCAGGTCAGGCAGCATCAGAGGAGGAGGAGAATTGACATAAGCCCTTCAGAAAGATATGTGGGTGGGAGAGCTGGAAGATAAATAGGAGGGTGGGGATGAGGTAGCTGGGAAGGTGATCGGTAGATACAAGTGGAGTGATGGTGATAGGTGAGAGGGGAGGGGGTTAGAGTGAATAGGTGGGAAGGAAGATGGACATGTAGGACAGTTCAAAAGGGTGGTGCTGAGTTGGAGGGTTGGATCTGGGATAAAGTGGGGGAGGGGAGATGAGGAAACTGCTGAAGTCAATATTGATGCTGTGTGGTTGGAGGATCCCAAGGCAGATGATGAGGCTTTCTTCCTCCGGGCATCGGGTAACTTGGATTTAGTGGCGAAGGAGGCCCAGGACTTGCATGTCCTTGACGGAGTGAGAGGGGGAGTTGGAGTGGTTGGCCACAGGGTGGTGTGGTTGTTTGGTGCGTGTGTCCCAAACATGTTCTCTGAAACATTCAATGAGTTGGCATCCTGTTTCCCCAATGTAGAGGAGACCACATCGAGAGCAACGGACACAGTACATGAGGTGTTTGGATGTGCAGGAAAATCTCTGCTGGATGTGGAAGGATCCTTTCAGGCCTTGGAAGGAGGTGAGGGTGGAGGTGTGGGCGCAGGTTTTACACGGTATTGACATCGACTTCACCAGTTCCATCTCCCCTCCCCCCAACTCATCCCAGATCCAATCCTCCAACTCGGCACTGCCCTTTTAAACTGTCCTACCTATCCATCTTCCTTCCCACCTATCTGCTCCACCCTCCCCTCCCCACTTGTATCTATATATCATTTTCCCAGCTACCTCAACCCCAACCCCACCCTCCAATTTATCCCTCAGCCCACATCTCCACCATTCCTGATGAAGGACTTATGCCCGAAACGTTGATTCTCCTGCTCCTCGGATGCTGCCTGACCTGTTGTACTTTTCCACACCTTTTGACTCTGTTCTCCTGCATTTGCAGTCCTCACTTTCTCCTTCTGCACATCTAAATACTTCTTCAATATTACAATATTCAATATTCCAAGGGTTTCTGTCTCTACCATCCTGACAGGCAATAACTTCCAGATTCCCACAACCCCCTGGATGAAAAGATTTGCCTTGCATCTCCACTAAATCTCCTGTCCCTTATCTTAAATCTGTGCCCCCCCCCCGATCATTGATCCTTCTATCAAGGGAAAAATGTCTTCCTATCTACCTTACGTGTGCCTCCTCATACTTTTATCCATCTCAATCCTGTTCCCTGTCAAACTCCTCTGCTTTAAGGAAAACAGCCATAGTCTGTCCAATCTCTCTTCCAAACTGAAACTTTCCAGACCAGGGGCAGCATCCTGGTAAATCTCTTCCTCACCCTCTCCAGTTCCTGCTTCCAGCCACATAGTGTTTTCTCTCTCTCAGTTTATCTCTGTCTTTCTCTCTCTCCAGCTCCCCTATGGAGTCACCTCGCTGCAATCAATCATTTTCACATTCCTCTTTTAATCATTTGAAGATGTCTTATGTAAACTGGCTCCAGATCATAGCCGAAGAAACGTGCCAAGTCTCAAAACCCTCTCCACATCAAAAAGATTTCTCGTGGATTTTTGAATGTGACTCTGGTGCGTGCCCATGTACCTTTATGTGTCTATGTACACAAGTGGGGGAATGTGTTTGCCTGATGTACACAGTCAGTTCTGCTATAACATGTGTTTCTTCAACATGAATTAGCTTAAACACAATTGAAGAACTTAGACTGTTATTTGCAGTACGTGAACTTTCCTTACCTTTATATTGGCTATAACGTGATTCTGGACCCATTAGTTAAAATGGTGGCGCTATAGTACTATTTTCTCATAATGTGAGATCACACCAGAACCAAACTATTGCATTATATCAGAACTGACTATATATGTATATGTATGTGTACACATGCCTAGGGTGCACCTGTGTGTTTCCATGCCCAAGTTCTTGCATGTGAGTGTACAAGTGATTCTGCACCAGTATGTGAACCTGTGCATCTGTATATGTGCATGGTGTGTGCATGTGTGTGTATGCATACACTTGGGTGTATGTGTGCCTTGGTTCAGGTATGTGTCTACACACACCTGGGTAAATTTGTATATACATGTGCATTATGTGTATGAATTCCTGGGCACACATGTTTTTTTATGTGCCTGGGTGCACTGATGTACATGCGCCAATCAAGTGAGCTGTTTTCTTCTGGGTGGTTTTGAGCTTCTTGAATGTTGTTGGAGCTGTACCCAATGAAGCCAGTGGGGAGTATTCCGATACACTTCTGACTTGTGCCTTGTCGATGGTGGACAGGCTTTGGGAAGTCAGGAGGTGAATTACTTGCTGCAGGGTTCCCAGCGTCTGATCTGGTCTTGTAGCCATTATACTTATATAGAACATAGAACAGTACAGCACAGTACAGACCTTCCAACCCAGGATGCTGTGCTGAGCACTTATCTTAATCTAAGATCAACCTAACCTACACACCCCACAATTTACTGCAGTCCATCTGCTTGTCTGGCAGTCACTTGAATGACACTAATGTCTCTGACTCTGCTACCACTGCTGGCACTGCATTCCATGCACCCACCACTCTTTGCATAGAGGACCTACCTTTGACATCCCCCATACCTTCCTTCAATCACTTTAAAATTATGACCCCCATGACAGCCATTTCTACCCTGGGGACAAGTCTCTGGCTATCTATTCTATCTATGCCTCTCATTACCTTGTACACCTCTATCAGGTTACCTCCCTTCATTCTTCTCTCCAATGTGAAAAGCCCTAGCTCACTCAACCTCTCCTCATAAGACATGCTCTCCAACCCTGGCAGCATCCCGGTAAATATCCTCTGCACCCTCTCTAAAGCATCTACGTCCTTCCTATAATGAGGTGACCAGAACTGGTCACAATATTCCAATATTATAGAGCTGCAGCACAACCTTGCGGCTTTTAAAGTCAATCCCCCTGTTAATGAAAGACAAAACACCATACACCTTCTTGACAACCCTATCAACTTGGGTGGCAACTTTGAGGGATCTATATATGTGGACCCACTGTTCCTCCACACTGCCAAGAATCCTGTCTTTAATCCTGTATTCAGCATTCAAATTCGACCTTCCAAAATGAATCACTTTGCATTTATCCACATTGAACTCCATCTGCCACTTCTCAGCTTAGCTGTGCCATCCTGTCAATGTCTTGTTGTAGCCTGCAACAGCCCTTGACACTACCTACAACGCCACTGACCTTTGTGGCATTGACAAACTTCCACTTCTTCATCCAAGTCACTTATAAAAACTATAAAGAGCAGAGGCCCAAGAACAGATCCCTGCGGGACACCACTGGTCACTGACCTCAGGCAGAATACTTTCCATGCACTACCACTTGCTGTCTTCTTTTGGCCAGCCAATTCTGTATCCAGACAGCCAAATTATCCTGTATCCTATACCTCCTAACTTTCTGAATGAGCCTACTATGAGGAACCTTATCAAATGAAATCCATATACACTACATCCACTCCTCAACCTTTATTAACTTGTCTCGTCACATCCTCAAATAACTCCATAAGTTGTGTGATTTTTAACTCAAATAACTCCATAAGTCTTGTGAGGCATGGCCTGCCCCTCACAAAGCTATGCTGACCATCTTTAATCAAGCTACGTTTTTCCAAATAGTCATAAATCCTGTCTTGCAGAACCCTTTCCAGTACCTTGCTTACCACAGATGTAAGACTGACTGGTCTGTAATTCCCAGGGATTTCCCTATTCCCATTCTTGAACTGAGGAACAACATTCGACTCCCTCCAATCATCCGGTATTACTCCTGTGGAGAATAAGGATACAAAGGGCTTTTGCCCAAAACTTCGGTTTTCCTGCTCCTTGGATGCTGCCTGACCTGCTGTGCTTTCCCAGCACCACTCTAAACTTGACTCTGATCTCAAGTATCTGCAATCCTCAGTTTCGCCTATGCAAAGATCATTGCCAGAGGCGCAGCAATCTCATTCCTCGCTTCCCGTAGTAACTTTGGATATATCTGGTTTGGCCTTGGGGACTTATCTATCTTGATACGTCCCAGAATTTCCAGCAAATCCACTTCCTTAATATCAGTCTGTTCAAGCCTATTAACCTGGTCCATGTGTTCTCTCAATTAGCAAGGTTCCTCTCTTTCGTGAATACTTAAGCAAAAAACTCATTTAGGGTCTCCCACACCTTTTCAGACTCCAGACACAAGTTCCTTCACTATCCCTGATCGGCTCTACCCTCTCTCTGATCATTCTCTTATTCCTCACGTTAAGTGTAGAACACCTTTGGGTTTTCCCTAATCCTTCCCGCCAAGGCCTTTACGTGCCCCCTCCTAGCTCTCCTCAGTCCATTTTTGAGTTCTTTCCTAGCTACCCTGTAATTCACTAAAGCTGTGCCAGATCCTCGCTTCCTCAACCTTAAGTAAGCTTCCTTCTTCCTCTTGACAAGAAGCTCCTCTTCTCTTGTCATCCAAGACTCCTTCACCTTACCATTCCTTGCCTGTCTCAGTGGGACAAAGGTATCCAACACTCGCAACAAGTGCTCCTTTAACAGTCTCCACATTTCTGTTGTGCATTTCCCATAGAACAAGTTGTTCCCAATTTATACTCCACAGCTCCTGTCTAATAGCAGTATAATTTCCTCTCCCCCAATTAAATACGTTCCCATACTGTCTGTTCCTATCCCTTTCCAAATCCTATATGGCTAGTCCAGTTCAGTTTCTGTTGAATGGTAACTTGCAGGATGTTGGTGAGGGATTCAGTGATGGTGATTACATTGAATTGTTGGAGATGATCATTGCCTGGCACTTGTCTGAATGTTGCTTGACATTTATCATCTCCAGCCTGGATTTATCCAGGTCTTGTTGCATTTGGACATCAACTGCTTCAGTATCAAACAAGTCACAAAAGGTGTTGTAAATGTGGAACTGTCAATGAACAAGTCCAAATGGGATGCAATTAAAGTGGATTAACGCCAGTACAGATACATTCAGTAACACAGGGCACTTGCGGGAGAGAGGGTGTTACTGAGTGACAGTGTGAGGGATCTGGATTAACATCAGTAGGATACAGTCAGTAACACACGGCACTGGGGTTGGGGAGAGAGGGGTTACTGAGTGTTAATGTGAGGAATCTGGATTAACGTCAGTAGCAATACAGTCAGTAACTCAGGGCACTGGGGGAGAGTGGTTACTGAGTGACCATGTGGGTTAAACTGTAACACAGGGCGCTGAACAGCCTGGGTCACATTTGAAGTTTCTGCCCCGTTGTTCTGCCCACACCCCCCAGAGAAAATAGTTTCTCTCGATTGACCGTATTGAATCCTTGAATCAGTTTAAACATTGGTGAAAAATAGGCAAATTCAAATCTTGAGTGATCTCTTGTTCTGGGGTAAAGGTGTTAAAGGTCATGGGACTGAGACAGACAAACAGAACAATCTCTTCCTGTTCCTAATCCAGGGAGATTAAGGGGCTGAATGGCCTGCTTCTGTAGCAGCCTATGTTGTCTGGGTTAGTGGCACTGCCAGTATGAAACGTGCTGGTGACGGGGGCTGTGACTGCTTTGGGCTCTGTTTGACTGGTACACAGGCTTGTTGCATCATGGCTTGCAGCACTTTGACCTGCAGCCAGCTGTTTGCTCAGATCCCAAGCGTGAAGATTCCAGGCAGAACAGTTCTTGGCAGCAGACACAGCTGTTTCTCTCAAGTTGTGTTCATTCCTGCCTCATTTCACTATGCTGCAGGGCCACATGCCAATAATCTTTCCCTCACACTCTTCCCTCGGGTCTGTGACCAATTGGGCCCCATGTGACTGATAGAGCTTTTCAACAAAAGGGCCTTCATGATGATCTCTAACACTGGCTAATTTCAGCTTTGGTTGTGTTGGAATCACAGATTGAGGTGCTCTGCCAACATTTCTACAGTTAATGCAAGAAACCAGACAGGATCTGACCTCCGAGTCCTGAGAATGAAAAATGAATCCTCTGGAGGTGGCTTTTGAAGATTTTTGAGTGTCTCATTCCATTTGCAGGAATTCCTATTTCTTTTTTGTGTTGGACGTGCTTGACTATGATTACCCTGGCATGTGTCAGTGTTGTAGGTTAGACTGACAAATTCATCTCTAAATGAAGAATGTGTATTCTCGAGCACCTTTCCCAATCTTATTTGCAGTGAAGTCATCAGGCAGATTTTGGCAGCGAGTCATCACAAAACAACATTCCACAAACAACCAACAAGCCAGGAAGAGAAAAAGTTGTTTTGGTGATAGCTGAGGGATAAATACAGAACCAGGACACCAGGGAGAACTGCCCTGTGCTCTTCTTCCAATATGACCATGAGAAAGGATGGCACCTCTGCCAGTGCAGCACTCCTTCAGCACTGACCCCCTGACAGTGCCCACTCCCTTAGCACTGACCCTACATCCTTCCCTATCTTTATAACCTCCTCCGGGCTCTCCATCCCTCCCCATCTCTGTAACCTTATCCAATTCCGACCTTTTGGGTAAAATCTGATTCCCATCGCTCCACCATTGGCGCCTGTATTTTCAGCAGCCTGGGGCCTGGAGTTTTCAGACGCTGGAATTCATTCTCTCCCTAAACCTCTAAACCTGTCAAGATACTTATAAAATTGACCTCTTTGGCCAGAAATGTAGTATCCTCTCCCTCTAATTCTGGCCTGATTTACCTCCTGTGAAGTGTCTGTGGATATTCCTGTGCATTACAGGTAGTGTGAAGACATGAAGGTTTGTTGGAATAGTTGGAGATAGATGCCGGCAATTTTCTTAAAGAACTGGCAGCACCCAGTGTCCGCATGAGCTTGGTTGGTGTGTGTTAGTTTGCCTTTTCACTGTGGACAGTGAGTGGGCTGAAGCAAATGTACTAAATATGAAATGTTCTTCATTCTCAGCTCTCCTCCTCTGCAACCACATGTCTGCTGTTAACTAAGTGCTGACTGGTTTCTGCAGTCTGCCTGTCACTCCCCCACAGACCCCCTCTTTCAGCATCAGTCACAGCACAGAAGCATCCTGCTGAATGAACCAGTTCACCTTATGGTTCTTGTCCCGATTCTCTTCAATTCACGTCCTTCTGGTGAACAACACTCCTGCTGCTGGGGACAGTCTCTCCCTCACTGACTCAATACAACAGCCCTTCTTGATTCTGAAGACCTTGATTCAACCCCCCCCCCCCCCCCAACCCCCGAATGTTTCCTGCTCCCCCGAATCTGCTGGACAGCTTGTATTCATATAGTGCCTGTAAAATAGTAAGACCATTCACATGAGCAGTATGGGAGTATTGTCACTGAGCCAGGGGCGACCAGAACCCTGATCTTTAAGGAGTGTTGTAGAGGGGAGAGGTTAGAGGGAATTCCAGAGCTTGAGATCACCCAGAGGAAGGCCTGTGGTGAAGTGACGGGATTGGGAATTGAATTTATTGTCACGTGTACCGAGGCACAGTGAAAAGCTTTGTCTTGCGAGCGATGCAGGCAGATCACAGAGTTACGTTGCATAGATAAGTAAATAATAGGTAAACAGCAGCAAAATAAAAACACAGGTACAGGTGAATGTTAAGTCTGTGAATCCATTCAGTATTTTAACAACAATAGGGTAGAAACTGTTCAAAACCGGCTGGTGTGTGTGTTCAGGCTTCTGTACCTGAATAAGAGCACTGAGGTGTTGTTGGGTTTTAGAGCTGGCTGTACATGTTCCAGAGATAAGGAAGTAGAATGAGGAATTGAGGGCTCTGCATGAAGTTGAGAGCTAAGCAGAGAGTGAAGTAGTGCAGCTGCATGGTCAGCGGAAGCAAGGTTCAGAGCGTGGGTTAGAATGAAGCGTGGTTTTGGTTATCGTGGTGACTGGGAGATTGTGGGGGAGCTAGTGATGAACTAACAGTTGCACGACAGTTTTCAGCTTCCTGCCTACAGGCCTCTTACAATGTGCATGGTTTGCCTGAAGTTTCACAGTGGCATTGAAGGCAGCAAGCTCCAGGATTGCCCAACAAACAACATCAAGGAAAGCAAGTCTTGGAGCAGGGGCTGGTAAACAAAGTTAACCAGCGGTCAAATATTTGTGATACAATGAAGCAATTCAGTAGAAATAAAAGCAAGATGAATCATTCATTTTGGTTTTGCATAAGATCTGCAATAGATCTGACCGCCTGAGGATCAAACCTAGGTGTGGGGCCCTGGGCAGTTAGTCAAGGAGGGTTTGAAAAATGCGAATGGGATATGCATCTTTCAATGGGAAGGGCTTTATTGGGAACAGTATTTTACTGCTCTAGCTAACACGAGCCAGTCAGGACCCAGATCCCTTGCTCAGTTCTCTACCTCTGGCTCCTCACTTTCACTCCCCCTCCTTTCTGAATCCCGTGATCAGTACATCATGGCTTTCAGCCGCAATATCTAATCCAGTGCTACCAAAGCTGATATAGTCAGAGCGCCGCAGTGTTGGCAGGTCAGTGCTGAGGGAGTGCTGCAGTGTTGGCAGGTTGGCGCTGAGGGAGCGTCGCACTGTGTCGGAGGATCGGCGCTGAGGTAGCACCGCACAGTATCGGAGGGTCAGCACTGAGGGAGCGTCCCACTGTGTCGGAGGGTCAACGCTGAGGGAGCATCCCACTGTGTCGGAGGGTCAGCGCAGAGGGGGCGTTGCACTGTGTCATAGTGTCAGCACTGAGGGAGCGTTGCACTGTGTCAGAGGGTCAACGCTGAGGGAGCGTTGCACTGTGTCAGAGGGTCAGCGCTGAGGGAGCGTCGCACTGTGTCAGAGGGTCAGCACTGAGGGAGCGTCGCACTATGTCGGAAGGTCAGCACTGAGGGAGCGTCGCACTGTGTCCGAGGGCCAGTGCTGAGGGGCGTCGCACTGTGTCAGAGGGTGAGTGCTGAGGGAGTGCCATGCTGTGTCAGAGGGCCAGCGCTGAGGGAGTGCCACACTGTGTCAGAGGGTCAGTGCTAAAGGTGTGTCACACTGTGTCAGAGGGCCAGCACTGAGGGAGTATCGCAGTGTGTCAGAGGGTCAGCACTGAGGGAGCATCGCAGTGTGTCGGAGGGTCAGCGCAGAGGGGGCATCGCAGTGTGTCGGAGGGTCAGCGATGAGGGAGCGTCGCAGTGTGTCGGAGGGTCAGCGCAGAGGGGGCATCGCAGTGTGTCGGAGGGTCAGCGCTGAGGGAGCGTCGCAGTGTGTCGGAGGGTCAGCACTGAGGGAGCATCGCAGTGTGTCGGAGGGTCAGTACTGAGAGGGCATCACACTATGTTGGAGGGTCAGCGCAGAGGGGGCGTCGCACTGTATCAGAGGGTCAACGCTGAGGGAGCGTTGCACTGTGTCAGAGAGTCAGTGCTGAGGGAGCGTCGCAGTGTGTCGGAGTGTCAGTGCTGAGGGGGCATCGCACTGTGTCGGAGGGTCAGCGCAGAGGGAGCGTCGCAGTGTGTCGGAGGGTTGGTGCTGAGGGAGCGCCACGCTGTGTTGGAGGGTCAGCGCTGAGGAAGCACTGCACTGTGTCAGAGGGTCAGTGCAGAGGGAGTACTGCGCTGTGTTGGAAAGTCAGCGCTGAGGGAGCACCATGTTGGTGGGTCAGCGCTTACGGAGCACTGCACTATGTCAGAGGGTCAGTGCTAAAGGTGTGTCACACTGTGTCAGAGGATCAACACTGAGGGAGTATCGCAGTGTGTCAGAGGGTCAGTGCTAAGGGAGCATTGCAGTGTGTGAGGTCAGCACTGAGGGAGCATCGCAGTGTGTCAGAGGGTCAGTGCTGAGGGAGCATCGCAGTGTGTCAGAGGGTCAGCGCTGAGGGAGCACTGCAGTGTGTCGGAGGGTCAGCGCTGAGGGAGCACTACAGTGTGTCGGAGGGTCAGTGCTAAGGGAGCATCGCAGTGTGTCAGAGGGCCAGTGCTGACAGAGTGTAGCATTGTGTCAGGGGGTCAGCACTGACAGCGCCACACTGTGTCAGAGGGTCAGTGCTGAGGGAGCATCGCACTGTGTTCGAGAGTCAGCACTGACGGAGCGCCACACTGCCAGAGGGGCAGTGCTGAGGGAGAGTCAAACTGTTGAAGGGTCAGCGCTGAAGAGCGCTGCACTGTGTCAGAGGGTCAGCACTGACAGAACGCCACACTGTGTCAGCGGGTCAGCACTCAGGGAGCGCCGCACTGATGGAGGTGCTGTCTTTTTGATGAGATATTAAACCAAGGACCTGCCTCCCCTCTGGGTTGGAGGAGGGGGGCATAGCATGGTGTAAAAGATCTCCTGGCCTCTACTGGAAAAAGTGCAGAGTGTTTTCTCTCCAGGGTCCTGGGGATCACTCGATCAACACCACTGAAAACATTATCTGGGTCATTCTTACATTGCTGTGTGGGTGCAAACTGACTGCTAGAATTCCTGCATTACAACAGTGACCACATTTCAAGAATGTTTTTCATTGATTATGAAATTCCTGAGGTTTTGTATCAGCTGCTTACTGTCTACCCTAACTGGTAACTCACTGTGGCTGTCCTGCCAGCCTGTGTCACGTCGGGGGTGGGGCGAATGTACAGGGGAGTTCGAGAGCTGAGACAGCAAGGAATTAGTGGGTGGTTAGAATTTGGGCATTGTCCAGACTGACAATCTTGACTTTGACTCTGTCCAGTCTTCACTGCAGAGGTGCCCTGAGAGTGACCATGAATGCCACAGGTACAGGGTGAAGGAGGGAGCTTGGATATCAGGCTTTGTCAGAGATGCACTATCTGAGCAATAGTCTCTCCATAACTGAGTGACGAGCTTTTTGAGAGCTGCCTGGACTTGTGCATTCTGTGTGTGGGTGTGGGAATGTTACTCTGAAATGTTACTGATTCCAGGGAAAGCATTCACTGTCTCCTTTCTTCATATTAAGCTCTCCATAACAACCTTCTTTGCCTTGAGACTGTTCCACAGCAGGAGGACATTCAGCCCCTCAGGTCTGTTACACAGGAACAAGAATTAGGCCATTCGGCCCCTCCCTGAGCCTTTCCCACAGGAATGGGACAAGACCATTCAGCTCCTTCTCAAGCCTGTTCCCCAGTAGAAGGCTATTCAGCTTCCCAAGCCCCATCATTCACTCAGATCATGGTTGATCTGTACCTTAACTCCATCTACCAGCCTTGGTCCCAATGACCATTGATCAATCTTAGTTTTAAGATTTTCAATTGACGTCCAGGTTTAAGAGTATTTTGTGTGTGTTTGGGAGAAGAGAGAGTGTGATAGTGAGTTCTGGATTTCCATTCCCCTGTGTGTGAAGAAATGCTTCCTGGTGTCATTATAGAAAGGGTTATCTCTGGTTGAAGGTTTTGCCGCCTTGGGCTGTGTTTTGATTGAAAGCTTAAAATGGAGCATGTGTCTGCCCTCTCAGGGGGCGGGGAGGTGGTGTGAAAGCTCCAATGCCACTATCAGAAGTAGAGCAGGGGGATCTGGAGCCAATATTAATCCCTCAACCAACATCACGATAAACAGATGATCTGGGTCATTCTCAGATTGCTGTGTGTGGGAGCTTGCTTTGTAAGTCAGCTGTTGTTTCCCCTACATTACCACAGTAACCTGGCAAAGAATAGTATGTTTTATTGGCTGCAGAGGGATATCGGGCTGGGTGAGATAGTGTGATGGTTAGTCTCTGATTGTCTCCCTGACAGAGGACAATGTGTCTGGAGTGAGTGAGTGGGATCACCAGGACCACCGGCTTTCAGTGCTTGAACAGAGAGTCCAGCAGCAAGACGATGAGATTACACTGCTTAAATCCGCACTCGCTGATGCCCTCCGTCGCATCTGCTTCTACGACCAGCACTTCTCACTGCTGGAAGTCAACCAACCCGGTATGTTCCCAATTCCCAATCTGCTTGCAGTATATTCCATTACCCTGCTCATTCCCAGGCTTACTCCCCACACTCACCCAAGGCTGTGCTCATTCCTGGCCTCAGTCCATGCACTCAGCCCCAGACTTACTCCAGGCTCACTTCCTGCACTCATTTCCTGCACTCACCCCAAGGCTCACTCCCTGCACTCAGCCCCAGGCCCATTTCCTGTGCTCACTTCCTGCACTAACTTTTCACATTCACCCTTGGGCTCACTCTCAGGCTCATTCCCTGCACTCACCCCCCCCCCACTCACCCACAGGCTCACTCCCTGGGTTCACTCCTCACGCTCATTCTCTGCACTCAGTCCCAGGTTCAATCCCTTCCCTTGCTCTCCACACTCGGGGCCCAAGCCTGCTCCCTGCACTCACTCCCTACACTTGCTCCCCAGCACATGTCCCTCCTATTGCTCCTTAGCCACTTGCTTCCAAGCCTGCTCCCACTGTTTGCTCCCTCGGGCACTCTCTGGTGTGTACCTTCCTGCCTGTTCCCCAGTTTCTCCTCCAATTCACTCTCTGGCACATGTCCACCACTCACTGTGTGCTGGCCTCCCTCAGTACCACAACCCGCGCTCTCCCCTTGCTGTCACCCCCAAGCTCTTCCCCTCCCCCCAGTCCCCCTTGTTTCCAGTCTGCTTCCCACACACACACACCTGCTCATTGCCTGTGTGCTGGTCCCATTGGTGCTCTCCCATCCTCTGGGAGGAGGAAGGGGAGAGGGTGGGGGAGGACTAACAAGAGGAAGAAGAGGAGGGTGCGTGGGTGGAGGAAGGGGAGACATAGGAGGGCTCAGTGTAAGGAGAAAAGAGGTGGAGGAGGGGATAGCTGGAGTGGGAGGAGGAAAGGGCACAAGAGGGAGAGCCGCAGGAGATGGAAGAAAGGAAGAATGGGACTGAGGGGGAACGGGGGAGGAGTAGGAGTGTGGAAGAGGGAGAACTGCAGGAAGGGGAGCAGGAGGAGAAGAGAGTGGTGGAGGGAGGAGGAGGGGTTGCAGTGAGAGGGGTTGGGAGTGGGGTGAGATCACTTTGGACAGTAACTCAACATAGTGAGGTGTGAGCTGTTTGGCAATGGGGTTGGATTGTTTATATAATAATTCATTTGGAGATTTGAATGTAGTTTCAGAACTGGGAAAAGAAAGAGGGAAGTTCAGGTTGAGTGCTTATCTTGAGACAAATATGTGAGAGAATTGTGTGATTATCTCTCTCTCTCTGTCTGTTTGTCTCTCTCTCCATCTGCCTGTCTCTCTCTCTTGCTCTGTCTCTTTAGGAAATCACAGTTTACTAAGTGCCTTCCCTACTCTGGGACCAACGGGGCGGTCCAGTGCGACAAGGACCCAGTCTTTGAGTTCAGCCTATGATTTACTGCGTCATAGTGGAGATACCAGTACAAGGTACAAATTGTCTTCTCATCTCTCTGTAACCTGTATCTTTGATTCAGCAAGGGCTGATTGCCAATTAGTCCAATCCACACAGTCCCAGTCACTCAATCAACTTTTTTCCAACTCACCTCCTGACTCCCCAAAGTCTGTCAATCACTGACAAGGCACAAGTCAGGAATGTGATGGAATACTCCACACTTGCCTGGATAAGTGCAGATCCAACTCAAGAAGCTTGACTCCATCCAGGACAAAGCAGCCCACTTGATGGGCACCATATTCACAAACATCCACCCACTCCACCACCGATGATCAGTAGCAGCAGTATGTGCCATCTACAGGATGCACTGCAGCAACTCACCAAGGCTCCTCTGAAAACATCTTCCATGACTAGGACCATCATTGAGAAGGATGAGGACACAGATACATGGAAACACCATCCCTTGCTAGTTCCCCCACAGTAAATGAATTTAATAGATATGGACTCTGGGCTATCGAGGAGAGGGGTTAATGCCTTTATCGATCATTAATCCCTGCAGATGGTGTTGTATTGTTATTAGTCTAACTCCACTGCCCAGACAATCTTGGTCAATGAAATGTGCCCACTGGCCTACAGATAAAGAGAGGTTTCACTGACAGAGGTGGTGGTGGGCAGGGGGCCGGTGTGGGGACAGCTGTGAATTGTGACTGATTTGTGTATTTAATTTCTTTCTTTATCATGTACCATCTGCAGTTGTACACACACAAAGGAGAGAAAAGTCAAGGGGATTGAGGCATTACACCAAGCGCATGTACAACAGCCCAGGGGTCAGGCTGCACTGACAGTGCGTTCATGGCCCCAGGACTCAGAATCCACAGTCAGGCATTCACTAGCCCCTCAGTGCCTGTCCCACTGTCGACCTCATCCCTACCTGATCCAACCGCTTGCATCAGTCCAACAGTCTGCTGGAGACTACAAGCAACTGCTGTGCTGCCAGGAGAATGCAAAGAGCCCAGGAGCCTGGCCTCCTGCCCAGGCAACTCAACTTCCAAACAATGATGAACCCGGCTGGCAGCTTTGTGAAGGTGGCACCTTCCCAAACCACTCAGGTGAGCCTGGAGGTCAACCTCAGTTTGAGCCAAATGCCCAATGGCCTGCCAAGCTGTCCACATGCCACCTGAAGGATGAGTCGAGGCTCCAAAATGCAGAAACATATTCGTGTACACAAGGACAACATACATTTCCAGGAACGGAGACCAATGCTGCCCTGGAAACAGCCCTTGAGAATGCCCATCCTAACCCCCTACTGCCATCTCATGTGCCCGCCGCCCAGAATATCATTCAGCAATATTCTCAGTGTCCAACTGAAACTCAATCCAACAGAAGTCCAGACCAGCAGGATAAGCCTTCAAGACGGAGCCCAGATGAACAGGTTCTCTGTCCTGTGGCTTCTCTGGATATGTATGGGAGCCAACCTATAGCAGAGACCCTTCCTCAATCTCAGACCAGGCCAGAGGCAGCTCCTCTCGATGGATCCCTGAGCCAGCCAAGCAATGAAGTCCATGCAACAGCCATCAATGCAGATGTGTCTCACTGTCTACAACAAGAACACTCAACACCTCTAGCAGCCAGTCCTGATTCTGCTGAGGTTGTTCAAGCAGCTGAAGGATCTCCCTCAGCAGCCAGCCTTGATGCTTCTCAAACTTCATCTCAAACACAGAATGAGCCAGTAACCAAACTCCTGCCGTGCCTCCAGGAATGTCCGGATGAGCTGACTTCTAAACCTCAGGGCCCTCATAGTGTGAGCCAAGCCAGCCAACAGAGTGTCAGGAATTGCGTCCCATCATCATCGCCTGTCGTGACCAACTCTGCCCTCAATAAGAAAGTTCTGTGCGTTGGATATTAGCTCTATTGTTGTCTTTGTGGGTCAGCTCTCTGGTACTGCTGGGTGATTGGAGGACTCCTGCCAAATCCCAACACCTCCCCCACCCCCGCACCGAAAAAATCCCAGGTCACTGTCACTCAGCAGTTTCAAATCTCCAAGCATTTATCTTTGCCTGAAAGTTTTCCTTTCATCTGTCAAAATGACTGAACCTTTTGCCCTATACTCTGCACAGCTGATTAACAACCATTTGCAATCTGGCATTGAGGGAGCTAAGATGGACCTGGGATAATCTAGTCGCAGTGTCTCCTGGATTGATTGCAGATCTGGTGCAGTAGGTTTTTGCATGTAGACTGTAATCAAGTGTGATCAATTGTTAATCAAAGCATCTCAGTGCTGGGTTAACACTTCATCTTTCGTGATCTGGCCCAGATGAAACGTGGAGGAAAAATCCCAATCTGGTTGCTAGCTCCATTTTTTAGAGCACAGAATAGCTGAACCAGTCACTCCTGAGCAAGGAAACTCATTGTATATGGGAGGGGGTGTTTTTTTGTTGAGATGGACAAGATACATAAATATACAAATCAGAAGGTATATTCCACCACTTCAATCCACTTCAAGCTCATGTGTTTAGCAAGGGTTTGAGGTGTACCTTTAATTATTTTTATTCATTTATTCAAGGAATCTGGGCAGCTTCACTGGCCAGACTCAGCATTTATTGCCCATGCCCCTGCAAAGAAGGCAATTACATGTCAACCACATTAGTGTGGGTCTGGAGTCACAGGTAGGCCAGACCAGATAAGGACTGTAGTTTTCCTCTCCTTAAAGGGCATTTGTGACCCAACTGGGTTTTTACAACAATTGTCTCCATGAGATTAATTTTAATTTATTTTAGAGGGCTGGAGCTTAGGGCAGCAGGGAAAATGGGGATGTTTCACCATTGCCAGTCGAGTTGGGGACAGGAGATACGGACATTGAGAAATTACTGACACCATATTCTTGGACTGACTGGTGCTGATAGACAGAAGGGAGAAAGATCTCTGATCTGCAACACTGATGTACCCTTATCCTTGCTCGGGTTGGGACTAAACTGGAGAACCGGAAAGAGGAGTGAATATACTCGGAACAGAGTACACAGAACCCTGGCCCGGACAAAACAGTTGGCTAATTTGGAATGTTGGGACGTCTCCCGCAGCTATGAATATTGTTTCTTACTAACTTTCTTCTAACCCCATTAAAATAGCAGCTGATTGAGGTGTGTGACTAATGCATGTCAAATTCCAATCACTCCTTCTCAATGAAAACCTAATCAAATCCTGTCTGTGTTTGGGGAAAATGGAGTTACCTTAGCCTGAACTAACAGGGTCTAGTTTTCCGCTGCTTACTTCAGGAGAGACTCTGATAGCGTCAAGGTATTATTACCACTTTGCGCAGAGGGCAGCTCCCTACTGTGTCTGAGCAGACAGCAGGGCAGGAGCCTGGCTTCATTTGGGCCAGGGCTGCTGAGAATGACTGACATCTGAAAGATCTTGGAAGGAGACTGCTGAAACCTCCATTCTCTACAAACCCAATATAATTCACTAACATTCTGGGAAAGCTGCAGCTTCACATGCCATGAGATGGGGACATCACTCATGTTGTGTTGAGCTAGTTTCTCTGTATCCTAACCCTTGTAACCTGATTCTGGGTACCTAGCTTTGAATGCATTGCTCCCTTCCTGATTAACATCTCCCTCACCTTGCCTTTGATTTTAACTACAATTTTTAAAAAAATTTTTCTTTAGTTTAAGACGCTGCAGCACTTCAGATAAACTCGGAGCGCTGCGAGACAGGGCCACAGAGAATGGAAAACCCAAACTCGTAAGAAAATCCGCTTCCTCTCTGAATCTGATGACTAAATCCAGGAATGTGGACAGGTTAGTGTATTAGATAGTTTCCCTTTTCTCTCACTCACTCTCCCTGGTCTCTAAACTCCCACTACTGCCCCCTCTGTGTATCTCTCTCTCTCTCTCTCTTTCTCTCTTTCTATAACTCATTCTCACACCCAATCTGTCTCATTCTCTTCTCCCTCTTTCTCTGCCTTCCCCTCTGACCTGCCTACCACCTGTCTCTTTCACAAACAAATTACCTCCTTCTGCCCAGTCTCCACTCTGGCTCCACACCATCTTCCCTGCCTCCCACTCCAGCCTGCCTGCCTGCCTCCTCTCTGCCCTCCCTCTGAAGGGAGTTGTGAGCCTGGATGATGATCCTGTTTGGAAGGGGTCAGATTCTAACCACAGCCGCCTCTGAAACAAATGAAAGGGTTTTTAAAAAAGTGATAAATGGTGATTGGTTTGGGGAAGAAAACCACCATTATTTCCTCACAGCTGCTAGTGAAGTAAATTCTTCAGCTTTTGGGAGTGAATGTGGACATGGCCTGAAGTGAAGACTATCAAGCTGTGGGGGTTTCTTTGGGAAAGTGTATTAACTTTGCAGAATAAATACCCCATTTAGAATGGACCTTTCAACAAGTATGTTCCTGAATTATTCAAGTTTTAATCTGATTTCTAATCTCAGACGGCAAGTGCCCTGAGCTGGATTCCCACAGTACTGGATGTTTTTTGGTTTATACTCATGTCAGCCAATACAGTGGAAAGATATTTGATCCTGGGGCCATCAGACGAACACAATCCTGCCCCAGATACAATATCATGTCAACGTGAGGCCTACCTGGGGGGGGTTGGATAATGATCTAGAGCCACAACCTTAGCTGGTTTCCTGCTATAGCCCCTGCCCGTCTTACTAACTACCAACTATTGCTAGTATGCATTGTCAGTTGTGACTCAAGGAATCAGAGTTAATGCACTTGGAAAAAACTCTGTTTATCTGCATTTTCTGTGCATTAACGAATTCTCCATCCACACCAATACAATACCCAGGTGGCACGGTGGCTCAGTGGTTAGCACTGCTGCCTCACAGCACCAGGGTCCTGGGTTTGATTCCTGTCTGTCTGTGTGGAGTTTGCACATTCTCCCTGTGTCTGATGCGCAGGTCAGGTGAATTGGTCATGCTAAATTGCCCACAGTGTTAGGTGCGTTAGTCAGGGGTAAATATAGGGTAGGGGAATGGGTTTGGGTGGGTTTTTCTTCGGAGGGGCGGTGTGGACTTGTTGGGCCGAAGGGCCTGTTTCCTTACTGTAGAGAATCTACAGAATCTAAACTAATCTAATACCCTGACTCTGCAAGCTTATGTGTTAACCTTTTAGAATCATGGGATTTTACAGTACAAAAGGAGGCCAATGACCCATCATGTCTGCACTGGCTCCCGAAAGAGTTACCCAGCTAGTCCCATTCTCAAGCCCTATTTCTGCAACCTCTAACTAACTCACTTTCAAATATGTATCCAGCTCTCTTTTGAAACTGCTTATGGAATCCGTCTCTACTGTGCTCCCAGGCAGTGCATTCCAAATCCTAACAATTCCCGGAGTAAAGCAGTTTCTCCTCATTTCAGTCCTTGCTCTCTTGCTGACAGTCTTGAAATTGTGACCCCTAGTTACTGACATACCAATTAGTGGAAACAGAATATCCTTTCTTAGTCTGTCAAATTGTTCATAATTTTGAATACCTCAATAAGGTCAACTCTTAATCTTCTCTGCTCCATGAAGAATAAGCACAATTTCTCTCCAATCTCTTGTATCTAAAATCCCCATTCCTGGGATCATTCTAATAAGTCTTGTTTGCATTCTCTCCCAGGCTTAACATTTTTCTTTAAATAAAGTGCTCAGAGCTGAACACAATACTCAAAATATAGCTCTTTATCTATACAACATGCATAAATCTTCAAAAAACTCTTAATAAATTTGCCAAACACTATTTTCTTTTTGTTGATTCTATTGATCAGACTTTAATTCTCTAAATACAATCAGTATGAATTTGGAGCAGGAGGAAGCCACTGAGCCCTCAAGCCTGAGCCCCATTCAATAAAATCATGGCTACCAACCCCTAATAACATCTCATCACCTTGCTTAACAAGAATCTATCCACCTCTGCCTTAAAAATATTCAAAGGTTCTGCTTCCACTGCCTCTTGAGCAAGAGAGTTCCACAGATACATGACAGAAAATATTTCTCCTCATTTTAGTTTTAAAGGGTGACCCCTGGTTCTAGACTCTCCACATCCACCCTGTTAAGATCCCTTGAGGTCTTACGTGTTTCAAATAGTTGCCTCTTTCTCTTCTAAACTCCAATGGATACAAACCTAGCCTGTCCAACGTTTCCTCATAAGACAACCTGCCCGTCCCTGTTATTAGTTTGGTAAAACTTCTCTGAACTGCCTTCAACACATTTTAAAAAAAACTTCATTCACACAATGAGGGTATCGCTGGCTAGGCCAGCATTTATTGCCCAACTCTATTTGCCCATAGGGCAGTTCAGTGTCAACCACATTGTTGTGGGTCTGGAGTCACATGTAGGCCAGACCAGGTAAGGATGGCAATTTCCTTCCCTAAAGGACATTAGTGACCGAAATAGGTTTTTCCCCGACCATCAACAATGGAATCATGGTCATCATTAGACTCTTAATTCAGATATTTTCTTTATTAAAGTCAAATTTAATCATCTGCCATGGTGGGATTTGAACCTGGGGTCACCACAATATTCCCTGGGTTTCTGGATGAACAGTCCAGTTATAATACCACAAGGCTATTGCATCCCCCGTTTATAACTACTACATTTTCTATTAGCTAACTAGTCTTTTATTCATGCCAATATGATTACCCCTGCACCATGAACTTTTATTTTTAGCAACAACCTTTCAAATGCCCAGAAGTAGGTTCCTGATAACATGTAGTTGTCATGGGGGACTTCAACTTTCCAAATATTGACTGGGATCACTACAGTACGAGTACTATAGATGGGTCAGTTTTTGTCCAGTGTGTGCAGGAGGGCTGCCTGACACAGTATGTAGACAGGCCAACAAGGGGCAAAGCCACATTAGATTTGGTACTGGGTAATGAGCCTGGCCAGGTGTTAGACTTGGAAGTAGGTGAGCACTTTGGTGATAGCGATCACAATTCTGTTATGTTTACTTTAGTGATAGAAAGGGATAGGTGTACACCACTGGGCAAGAGTTACAGCTGGGGGAAAGGCAATTACGATGCGATTAGGCAAGATTTAGGAAACATAGGATGGGGAGGGAAACTGCAGGGGATGGGCACATTAGAAATGTGGAGCTTATTCAAGGAAAAGCTTCTGACTGTCCTAGATAAGTATCTACCTGTCAGGCATGGAGGAAGCTGTAGAGCGCGGGAGCCGTGGTTTACGAAGGAAGTGGAATCTCTGGTCTAGAGGAAGAAGGCGGCTTATGTTAGGATGAGATGTGAAGGCTCAGTTAGGGCGCTTGAGGGTTACAAGGTAGCCAGGAAAGACCTAAAGAGAGAGCTCAGAAGAGCTAGGAGGAGACATGAGAAGTTGTTGGCGGATAGGATCAGGGTAAGCCCTAAGGCTTTCTATAGGTATTTAAGGAATAAAAGAATGACGAGAGTAAGATTAGGGCCAATCAAGGATAGTAGTGGGAAGTTGTGTGTGGAGTCAGAGGAGATAGGGGAAGCACTAAACAAATATTTTTTGACAATATTCACTCTAGAAAACGACAATGTTGTCGAGGAGAATACTGAGATACAGGCTACTAGACTGGGGGTGGGATTGAGGTTCACAAGGAAGAGGTATTAGAAATCCTGCAGAGTGTGAAAATAGATAAGTCCTCTGGGCCAGATGGGATTTATCCTAGGATCCTCTGGGAAGCCAGGGAGGAGATCGTCGAGCCTTTGGCATTGGTCTTTAAATCATCATTGTCTACAGGAATAGTGCCAGAAGACTGGAGGGTAGCAAATGTGGTTCGCCTGTTCAAGAAGGGGAGTAGAAACAACACTGGTAATTTTAGACCAGTTGTTGGTAAAGTGTTGGAAAAGGTTATAAGAGATAGGATTTATAATCATCTAGAAAAGAATAATTTGATAGGGATAGTCAGCATGGTTTTGTGAAGGATAGGTTGTGCCTCACAAACCTTATTGAGTTCTTTGAGAAGGTGACCAAACAGGTAGATGAGAGTAAACTGGTTAATGTAGTGTATATGGATTTCAGCAAGGCGTTCGATAAGTTTCCCCACAGTAGGCTATTGTACAAAATGCGGAAGATTGGGATTGTGGGAGATATAGCAGTTTGGATCAGTAATTGGCTCGCTGAAAGAAGACAGAGGGTGGTGGTTGATGGGAAATGTTCATCCTGGAGTCCAGTTACTAGTGGTGTACCGCAAGGGTCGGTGTTGGGTCCACTAATGTTCGTCATTTTTATAAATGACCTGGATGAGGGCGTAGAAGGGTGGGTTAGTAAATTTGCAGACGACACTAAGGTCAGTGGAGTTGTGGATAGTGACGAAGCATGTTGTAGGTTACAGAGAGACATAGATAAGCTGCAGAGCTGGGCTGAGAGGTAGCAAATGGAGTTTAATGCAGACAAGTGTGAGGTGATTCACTTTGGTCGGAGTAACTTGAATGCAAAGTACTGGGCAAATGGTAAGATTATTGGTAGTGTAGATGAGCAGAGAGATCTCGGTGTCCATGTACACAGATCCTTGAAAGTTGCCACCCAGGTTGACAGGGTTGTTAAGAAGGCATACAGTGTTTTAGCTTTTATTATTAGAGGGATCGAGTTCCGGAACCATGAGGTTATGCTAGAGCTGTACAAAACTTTGGTGCGGCTGCACTTGGAGTTTTGCGTACAGTTCTGGTCACTGCATTATAAGGAGGATGTGGAAACTTTGGAAAAGGTACAGAGGAGATTTACTAGGATGCTGCCTGGTATGGAGGGGAGGTCTTATGAGGAAAGGCTGAGGGACTTGAGGCTGTTTTCGTTAGAGAGAAGAAGGTTGAGAGGTGACTTAATAGAGACATATAAGATAATCAGAGGGTTAGATAGGGTGGACAGGGAGAGCCTTTTTCCAAGTGTGGTGACGGCGAGCACGAGGGGGCATAGCTTTAAATTGAGGGGTGATAGATATAGGACAGATGTCAGAGGTAATTTCTTTACTCAGTAGTAAGGGTATGGAATGCTTTGCCTGCAACGGTAGTAGATTCGCCAACTTTAAGTACATTTAAGTCGTCATTGGACAAGCATATGGACGTACATGGAATGGTGTAGATTAGATGGGCTGCAGATTGTGGGCGGCACGGTGGCCCAGTGGTTAGCACTGCTGCCTCACAGCGCCTGTAGACCCGGGTTCAATTCCCGACTCAGGCGACTGACTGTGTGGAGTTTGCACATTCTCCCCGTGTCTGCGTGGGTTTCCTCCGGGTGCTCCGGTTTCCTCCCACAGTCCAAAGATGTGCGGGTCAGGTGAATTGGCCATGCTAAATTGCCCGTAGTGTTAGGTTAAAGGGGTAAAGGTAGGGGTATGGGTGGGTTGCGCTTCGGCGGGTCGGTGTGGACTTGTTGGGCCGAAGGGCCTGTTTCCACACTGTAAGTAATCTAATCTAATCTAAAAGGTCGGCGCAACATTGAGGGCCGAAGGGCCTGTACTGCGCTGTTATGTTCTATGCTATCAGGTTAACTACTCTGTCAGTCCTTATTTTCTCTCTTTCTGCCTTTCTGAATAGTCATGTTACATTTGCTAAATTCCAGTCACTGGGACTGTTCAGGAATCTGAGAAATTTTGAAAACGAGAAGCATAATATCCCTGTTGCTGCCTCTTTTCAAACATTAGGATGTAGGCCATAATGGCATGGGGACTTAGAATATAGAACATTCCAGCGCAGTACAGGCCCTTTGGCCCTCGATGTTGCACTGACCTGTGAAACCAATTTGAAGCCTATCTAATTTACACTATTCCATTTTCATCCACATGCCTATCCAATGACCATTTAAATGCCCTTAAAGTCGGCACGTCCAACACCTGTGCAGGCAGGCCATTCCACATCCCTACTATTCTCTGAGTAAAGAAAGTACCTCTAACATCTGTCCTATATCTATCACCCCTCAATTTAAAGCTATGTACCCTCATGCTAGCCATCACCATCCGAGGAGAAAGGGTCTCACTGTCCACCCTATCTAACCCTCTGATTATCTTCTATGTTTCAATTAAGTCATCTCTCAACCTTCTTCTCTCCAACCAAAACAGCCTCAAATCCCTCAGCCTTTCCTCATAAGACCTTCCCTCCAGACCAGGCAACATCCTAGTAAATCTCCTCTGAACTCTTTCCAAAGCTTCCACATCCTTCCTATAATGCGGTGACCAGAACTGTACGCAATACTCCAATGAGGCCGTACCAGAGTTTTATATAGCTGCAGCTTGACCTCATGGTTCCAAAACCCAATCTCTCCACTAATAAAAGCTAACACACCATATGCCTTCTTAACAGCCCTATCAAGCTGGATGACAAATTTGAGGGATCTATGTACATATACACAGAGATCTCTCTGCTCATCTACACTACCAAGAATCTTACCATTAGCCCAGTACTCCTTATTCCTGTTGCTCCTTCCAGAGTGAATCACCTCACACTTTTCTGCATAAAACTCCATTTGCCAACTCTCAGCCCAGCTCTGTAGCTTTTCTATGTCCCTCTTTAAGCCACAACATCCTTCAGCACTATCCACAACTCTACTGACCTTAGTGTCATTCACAAATTTACAAACCAATCCTTCTATGCCCTCATCTCGGTCATTTATAAAAATAACAAACAGCAATGGCCCCAAAACAGATACTTGCAATACACCATTAGTAACTCCAGGATGAACATTTCCCATCAACCACCACCCTCTGTTTTCTTTCTGCTCGCCAATTTCTGATCCAAACCGCTAAATCACCCTCAATCCCATGCCTCCGTTATTATAAATCCTATATCTTATAACCTTTTTGAACACTTTACCTACAACTGAAGTAAGGCTCACTGGTCTATAATTAGCAGTGTTGTCTCTACTCCCCTTCTTGAACAAGGGGATAACATTTGCTATCCTCCAGACCTCTGGCACTATTCCTGTAGACAATGACAACATAAAGATCAATCTCCTCCACTGCTTCGCAGAGAATCTTAGGATAAATCTCATCTGGCCCAGGGGACTTACCTATTTTCACACTTTCCAGAATTGCTAAAACTTCCTCTTTATGCACCTCAATCCCATCTACTCTAGCAGCCCGTATCTCAGTATTCATCTTTTTCCAGTGTGAATACTGATGAAAAATATTCATTTAGCGCCTCCCCTATCTCCTCCGACTCCATGCACCGCTTCCCACTACTATCCTTGATTGGCCCAAATCTTTCTCTAGTCTTTCTTTTATTCCTGATAAACCTATAGAAAGCCTTAGGATGTTCCTTGATTCTATCTGCCAACAACTTCTCATGTTACCTCCTGGCTCTTCTTAGCTCTCTCTTTAGGTCTTTCCTGGCTAATTTGTAACTCTCAAGCGCTCTAACTGAGCCTTCACATCTCATCCTAACATAAGTCGTCTTTTTCCTCTTGACAAGAGCTTCAACTTTAGTAAACCACTGCTCCCTCGCTCAACAACTTTCTCCCTGCCTAACAGGTACATACTTATACAGGACACAAAGTAGCTGTTCCTTGAATAAACTCCACATTTCAATTGTGCCCATCCCCTGCAGTTTCCTTCCCCAAGCTATGCATCCTAAATCTTGCCTAATTGCATCATAATTGCCTTTCCCCCAACTATAACTCTTGCCCTGCAGTATATATCTATCACTTTTCATCACTAAAGTAAACATAACTGAATTGTGGTCACTACCACCAAAGTGCTCACATACCTCCAAATCTAACACCTGGCCTGGTTCATTACACAGTACCAAATTCAATGTGGCCTCGCCCTTTATTGGCCTGTCTACATACTGTGTCAGAAGACCTTCCTGCACACAATTGACAAAAACTGATCCATCGAAAGAACTTGAACTATAGTATTCCCAGTCAATATTTGGAAAGTTGAAGTCCCCCATAACAACTACCCTGTTACTCTCGCTCCTATCGAGAATCATCTTTGCGATCCTTTTCTCTACATCTCTGGAACTATTCGGAGGCCTCCAGAAAACTCCCAACAGGGTGACCTCTCCTTTCCTGTTTCTAACCTTAGTAGATGAGTCCTCAAACGTCCTTTCTGCCCCCGTAATACTGTATTTGATTACTAATGCCACACCTCCTCCTCTTTTGGCATCTTCTCTGTTCTTACTGAAACATCTAAATCCCAGAACCTGCAACAACCATTCCTGTCCCTGCTTTATCCATGTCTCCGAAATGGCTACAACATCGAAACCCCGGGTACCAACCCATGCTGCAAGTTCACCCACCTTATTCCAGATTCTGTCAGTGTTGAAATAGACAAACTTCAAACCAACTTCTTACTTGCCAGAGTCCCCTTGTGACCTTGAAACCTTATTTCTGACCTCACTACTCTCAACCACCTGTATACTGGAACTACAATTTAGGTTCCCATCCCCCTGCTGAATTAGTTTAAACCCTCCCAAAGAGCATTAGCAAATTCCACCCCCAACCCCCCAGAATATTGGTATCCCTCTGGTTCAAGTGAAGACCATCCTGTTTGTAGAGTCCCACCTACTCCAGAAAGAGTCCCAATTATCGAGGACTCCAAAACGCTCCATCCTGCATCATCCCTGTAGCTACACGTTCAACTCCTCTCTCTCCCTATTCCTCACCTCACTACCACGTGGCATGGGCAACAAACCAAAGGTAAATAACTCTGTTTGTTCTAACTCTAAGCTCCTGTCAGCTTTTAATCTCTTACATTTATCTAATATTTCTAATGTCAATGATTTAAAGTTCCTGACTCTCTTAGTCCCTTGGTTACCCCTACACCTGCTATGTCATAGAGTCATACAGCACAGAAATGGACCCTTCAGTCCAACCAGTCCGTGCTGACCATAATCCCAACTAGTCCCACCTGCCTGCACTTGGCCCATATCCCTCCAAGCATTTATTCGTGTATTTATCTAAATGTCTTTAAACGTTGTACCGTACACGCATCCACCACTTCTCTGGAAGTTCATTCCACATACGAACCACTCTGTGCATAAAAAACAAAATGCTCCTTATGTCTTTTTAAAATCATTTTCCCCTCACCTTAAAAATGTGCCACCTAGTCTTGAAATCCCCCACCATAGGGAAAAGACACTTGTCATTCACCTTTTCTATAATCCTCATTATTTTATAAACCTCTATAAGGTCACCCCACAATGTCCTGCACTGAAGTGAAAAGGTCCCAGTCTATCCTGTCTCTCCTTATAACTCAAACCTTCCACTCACATCCTTTGTGTTTTTGACTGTGAGTACAGATACAAGTTATTTGTTCAAGCTTTCTGCCATTTCCTCATTCCCCAGGATGATTTATCCTGCCTAAATGATTTGCTTGCTAATTCACTAAAAGAGTGTCTCTTCTTTCCTGTAGCCGAACCAAGGAGCTGATACAGAGTCCAGGTAATGAATTGGAAAGTATCAGGGCACGCATATAACCTGCAAATGCACCAGCATCTGATATTGGCCCTCAGGGGATGGGAGGGACAGTGAAGTGAAAGAGTGCGGAGGAAGGTGATGGGATCCATTCGACGTGTGACAGGGTTCAGGCGGAGGGTGACAGGAATGATGAGAGGCGATGAGTTTGAATGGTAATGGGGAGGGCAGTGGGTTTGGATGATGATGGGGAGGGCAGTGGGTTTGGATGGTGATGGGGAGGTAGTCTTGTCTACATGTCATGTCTGGCCGAAAATTGTTGTAAATGCTTTAGCCTTGCCTTTTGCTTTGAATTGCCTTTGAAGCTGAGAAATAAACTCTTAAGCCTAACTGCTTTTCTGTTTCAGGTGCTGTTTCCCGACGTGGAGTCTACAATCAGGGTGAGCTTCCATCTTTCCTCATTGACCAGATATTGAAACAGATGACAAAAACAACAGTAACCCTCATTACAACCAAACATTAATCCTCAAAACTCTCACTAAACCTTGACACACTCACTAAACCCAAGAATTACCCTTGAAACACTCACCACCTCCGAGAACTACTCTCGAAAGATTCACTACCCCAAAAACTATCCTAAAAACTCACGACCCCCAAGAATTACCTTCAAACAACTCACCATCTCCAAGAACTACCCTCAAAACACTCTCTACTCTCAGGAACTACCTTTGAAACACTCACTACCCAGTAGAACTGCCCTCTAAATCCTCATTACTTCTGAGACACTCACAAGAACTACCTTCAAAACACTCACTACCTCCAAGCTGTACCCTCACTATCTGGGTTTTACTGTATTGTTCATGGTCATTTTCCCTGATCCCAACCTAATATCAAATATTCATTGTGCCACGATGGTCTCTCAACTCTTGTACCCAGGTTTCTGTCCGGAGCACCATGAGCCCACTGAAATAAGGGAGGGAGGTGTGTAGGTGCCCAGATGGACATTCTCCTGCAGTCCTGCATTCTGCTTTATAATCTGTGCTCCTCCTTTCACTATTCCAGAGGGAATATCCATAAAAATGTTCCTCCGAGGGCGTCCAATCACCATGTATGTCCCATCCAAACTCCAGAATACGGAAGATCTAAAGGCTGAGCTGCCAGTGGAGAAACTGAAACTGGACTGGGTGTATCCTCTGATTTGGATAAGAGTCAATGGTGTCGCCGCCTCTCCCTTTTCCCATTTTCTCTGCTCACTCATTCTAACTTTTACCTATTGAACTCAATCATGTATAACAAAAAGCTCAAGGTAAGTTCCTAGCTTCCAGACTTCTGCTTCATATCAATGTTGGGAACTGTTACTGTATCTCAGCCACTCAGTAACTCTCCCATATTTACTGCCTAGGGATCGTCAGTCTGTCCAGACCAAGAGAATGGGAGAGCCAGTTGACACCATCTAGGGATCGTCACTCTGTCTAGACCAAGGAGAATGGGACAGCCAGCTGACACTGTCACTCTGTGTAGATTGAGAGAGCAGGTCTGCTAGCTATAATTGTCTAGGGATTGTCTCTCTGTTTGGACCAAGAGAGCGGATCAGCCAACAACACTGATTAGGCATCATCACTCTGTTTAGACTGATTAGAATGGGGCATTGTTACTCTGTCCAGACCAAGGAGAGTAGGGCAGTCAGCTGATACAGTCTAGACACTGTCAGTGTGTCTAGACCAAGATACTGGGGCAGCTAACCACACCTGATGTAACAGATCTGTCCAGATAGAGGTTAGTGGCATCACTCAGTATAGACTTTGTCGGTCTGTCATGACAGAGTTTAGTAAGACATCCAGTTGTGTATGCACAGTCAGTCTATCTTGATGGAGGTCAGTAGGAAAGTTAGCTGACACTATTTAGATGATTTCAGTATCTAGAGGGTGGAGTGTGCTGGCCATGTGATAGCACTTGGGAAGATTTATAAGCTGCGCAGGTTATGTTTTATTTATTAGCTTTCTCCAATCCATCCATCAGTCCTTAACCAGATCTAGCTATGGTTACAGAGGACGGGACTCTCGCTACAACCTGCACTTGCTGTCTTCGGGTGAGATTGTCTATTTCATTGCCTGTGTCGTGGTTTTGTTCAACATCGAGGAGAGGGCACAACGTCACTATCTCAAACACACCGACTGTGTACGCTGGTGAGAATGGGGAGCTGTTGGAGGGAATGGACTGAGTGAGAGGGCAGATAGTGGTGTGTGTGATCATGCACAATGGTTCTGGTGTATAATTTGAAGTCTGTGCAGTAGCACAGTCTCACATCAGGAGGTGGCAAATGATTGTGATGGGGGGGGAGGAAGGGGGCTTGCGTCAAGGAGGGCTGTGGCTCAGGATGGGAATTGGGTTGAGGACTTGGAGAGTCGAGGGGGTGAACGAATGGATGTGGAGGTAGTCTCTGCAGGACTAAGGTAGAGTTTTGGATGTGTCTGAGAGGGTGGGGGGAATAGGTCTGTTGCTGTACTCTGAGAGAAGGATTAGGGGAAATTCAATAGGCTGAGAGTAGCAGTGGGGGCAGAGGAAGCTGAAGGGAGTTTGGGCTGTCTGCAATCCAGGAAGAGACTTGGGATTCTTCAGGATGTTTCTGCAATCTGAAGTATGATCGGAACTGAGGGGAAGGAGGATGGAATTGAGAGGTCTGAGAGCTATGAGGAGAGGTTGGAGTTTGGAGTGATGAGCGGTAGTGTGCAGTATATCAATCAGATCTCGAGGATTTACTATATTCAGGATTAACAGACTGTGCTGTTTTTCACTAGTTTGGCTGTCCACCCGGATAAAGTGCGGATCGCATCAGGACAGGCAGCTGGAGTCGATAAGGATGGCAAGGTATTGAGTGAAGTCCCAATAGCCATTGAGGCCATGGGAAATGTGGGTTATGCTTCAGTCAGTGCAGGTTGTTCAGTTACTGTGAGTAGACAGTATCTCTCACCATCATCTCCAAACTGAAAATGGACATTTTATTCTCTGCCTTCACCCTCCACTGCTGTCTCTGGACAACTACTGCTTTAAAACAGCCTGCAACATTTCAATCATCTTAACTTACACATAGTGATGCTGGAGCATGTTACAGTTCACACTTTGACACTTACTGTGGGGATGGAGCCTTTGGAGAGCAAGGAGGAGAGAAGCATAAAGAACAGGGGGAGAGAGACAGAATGAGCAAAAGAAAGTGGGGTAGTGAGTAAGAGATGCTGTGGCGACTAGGACAACACTAGTGGAGTAGTGTATACCCCCCACACCTGTTCTATAGGACAGAGAACAAATCAGATGACATGGGCATGTAAAGTAAGCGGTCTTTAATTGTGGGTGACTCTAATCTTTATGTAGATTGGGAAAATCAAATTGGCACAGGTAACCATGGGGAAGAATTTATAGAGTGTATTCCTTGAACAGTCTATTGTGAGTCCAACCAGGGATCAGACTGGATTGAGAATGTATAATGGGAGGAGAGTGTGAAGATGACAAAGATTTTCAGAGGGAGTTAGACAGGCTAACTGAGTGGACAGAAACTTGGTAGGTGCAATATAATGTGGGAAAATGAAAGATTCTGTACTTTGGCTGGAAGAATAGAGGAGCTGACCATTACTTAAGTAGAGAAAGACTGTAGAAAGCTGCAGCACAGAGGATTTGAGAGTCCTTGCCCATGAATCACAAAAAGCTAGCATCCAGGCTCGTTGGGTACTAGGAAAAAGCAAATGGAATGTTGGCCTCTAAAGGGAATAGAGTACAAAAGGGGGAAGTTTTGTGAAAACTATACAAAGCACTAGTCAGACTACAGTTGCAATATTGTAAACAGTTTTGGACCTGTTTTCTAAGAAAAGATATACTGGTATTGGAGACATTCTAGAGAAGGCTGTCTAGGCTGATACCATGAATGGAGGGGCTTTCTTATATTGAGAGGTTGAGTAGATTGACATTTAGAAGAATGAGAGGTAACTCTGTTGAAATATATAAGATTCTTAAGGGACTTGACAAGGTAGATTGTTTCCCCTTGTGAGGGTGTCTAGGGCTAGAGGGCATAATCTCAGAACAAGGTGTCACACATTTAAGACAGAGATGAGGAGGCATTTCTTCTCTGAGGGACATCAAGGTTGGGTCATTAAATATGTTTAAGGTTGAAATAGTCTGATTTTTATTCAGAAAGGGAATCAAGGGTTATGGGGAAAAGGCAGGAAAGTGGAGTTGAATATTATCAGATCAGCCATGGAATGTGGAACAGCAGAGCAGACTTGATGGGCTAAATGGTCTATTTTTGCTCCAAAACTTTATGTGAGTGAGAGAGTGAGTGAGATGAGGGGACTGGGGGTAATGAATGAGTAGGGTGAGAGGACTGGGGGGGACGTGAGAGTGAGGGGAGAGTACTGGGTGAAGGAGGAAGAATTGCGAGGCGGCTCTCCTTGGTCATGTTAAGATTGACTGACCGTGGTTGTTGTTGTGTTCCTTTTTGCAGCTCCTGTTACCTTGTGTCCACATCTGGGATTCAGTGACTTTACAAACACTGCAACACATTGGCCTAGGCAGCTTTGAGAGAGGGGTTGCTACACTCGCTTTCTCCAAGGCCGTAAGTCCATCACCGCATCCTCATATTCCCTTCTCTCCTGCTTCATCCCCTCCCCTCCTACTACATTTCTCATATTTCCCTCCCCTACTGTTTCATTCCCTCATAGTACCTCCCCTCCAACTCCATTTCTCACATTCCCTCTCTTCTTCCATTCCCTTACCTCTTACTCTATTCCTTCATGTTCCCTCCCCATCTCTTTCTTTCTCTCTCTCTGTTCTCTCCTCCTGTCCTCTGTGGAAGTTGCTAACTCTCTCATAAGTGTTTGCTGCTCTTTAACCTGCCTGTGATGTTTGGCACCAATCCACAGCCTTTCAAACATACAGTCTCTTTTGATCCAGTGATGAGGAATGTAGTGTTCCCCACTCAAACCTGCCATTTGGGGCAACACTTTGTTTTTCCACACTGTCCAAGTCCATTTTAAGATCCATTCCTCAGCTGGATTGGGAACAATGTGTGATCTTTGCTAATCGATGTATAATATGGAATTTAGGAGGGGGATCTCTCTGAAGATTTCTCATTGTAACTGGTGTAGACATAGTTTGAAATTGAGTGCTGATGCATTCTGCAGTTTCCATACTCTCTCACTTTAGATGAACATTAAACCAAGAATCTGTCTGCCCTCTTGCAAGGTGGGGGGAGTGTAAAAGATCCCACGTCACTATTGGAAGAAGAGCGGGGTGAGTTCTCTGGGGTCTGCAGGCTGGTATTTATCCCTCAACAAACATCACTCTAAACAGATGATCTGAGTCATCCTCATTGCTGTGTGTGGGAGCTTGTAGTATATAAAATCAGCTGTCGTGTCCCTATGTTACACCAGTATATTTCAAAAATACTTCAATAATGGAAAAGCATTTGGGATATAATCTGAAGTGACAAAGCTCGTTACAGAATTTTCCTCCTCTTCTCTCACCTTCCCTCCCCTCTGCTTTCCCCCATCATTCCCTCCTCTCTGAGTCCCTACATCACTCCCTTTACCTGTCACTCCATCCCTCTGCATCCTGTCATCACTCCCTAACCTTGTCACTGTCTCCCCTCTGTAACTCCCAACTCCCAGTGTCCCCTTGTCACTCCCACCCTCCCTCAGACATCCTTTTCCTGAGAGGTTTCCTGCAGACCAGCCAGTGAGGCTTATGGTGCCGTTTGATTTTGCAGGATTCTGGTGCTTTTCTCTGTGTAGTTGATGATTCCACAGAACACATCATGTCCATCTGGGACTGTGCCAAGAGTACCAAGCAGGTGGAGATTAAGGTAGGTATTTTAAACACTAGAGATGATGGGCATGGAGGCTGGGATGGGTTCTTGTAGTCAGCATAAGAGTAAACAGGTGAATTCCTTTGGGATAGTGACTCTGTAGTGGAATGAACTATGCTTGCAGGGCTGATGTATCTCCAATATTAACCACAGAAGGTCATAGGGGTCCTGGAGCATATCTGTCAGGGGCTGCTCTGTAGCGTTGGAGGGTGCTCTGTTCTTGATCACTTTCTGTGAATCAGGGGCTTCATAAAGTGATCAACCCTAACCTAAATAATGGCTCGTGGAAATTCTGCTCAGCATGTGCATTGGGCAGGGTGCTGACTCAAATGGCCTCTGGCTACTCACCAAGTCAGAGCAATGCTGGAGTGGAGACAGGCCAATAGGAAACCTACCATTTGATGAGGGGATGAACCATGATTTAAAATGCTGTCTTCTACACAAACTTACTGTGGGGACATTGTTTAAGCTGTTCTGGCTCAGTGCAGGCTCTGATAGCTACTTCCCATTACAGAGCAGTGGTGATAGTTCCTTTAGCCAGGTTGTTTCCAGACACAGCTAAATATTACGAGGAGCTGAAGAGGGACATGGAAATTAGGTCATGTTCATGTTCAAGGTGTGAAGGAGTTAATTGCCATCAGCAGTGTGAATAGGCATGGTTCTGGAATATTGAGGCCTCCCAGATGGAGTCGGGGCTTTCAGTCTGATTACTAGAATAGAAATCATGCTGAGTGAGTGAGAAACCCTTTCCACTAAACATAGGACATTGACTGAAGAGACCAGAGGGGGAAAGAGTATCACCTTTTTTGACACAATGTGTTTTGCGAATTGGAATACCCTGAAAGCAGATTCATTAGGAACTTTGAAGAGAGAATTACAGAAATAATGGAAAAGATATGTTTTCAGTACTATTAAGAAAGATTAAAGAGGTGTAGCCTTATTTGGGTAGTTCTAATGAAGAGCTAGCACAGACCCAGTAGGATGAATGGCCATCTGTACCGTAGAATGCTTATGGTCTTATGGAATTGATGTCAGATGCTAATCTCCACTGTGGTCTCACCCTGACAGACAACCAATGAGGCAGTGTTCGAGGTAGAGTTTCACCCAACCGACAGCTCAAGTGTTGTCACCTGTGGCAAATCACATGTCTACTTCTGGACTTGGACTGGCTCCTGCCTCACCAAAAAGCAGGGCATCTTTGGGGTAAGTTATGCTATACCACAGCCTGACTAACAGTTAGATATTCCCTATTGTGTCAGTGCATCAGACTGTACTCTCTAATGGTAACACCTGATTAATCAACCACTGTGCTCTGTACCAACTCTGTGCACTGAATTCAAACGGTACTCTTTAAACAGTCACTCTTTACTAACTGGCATTCTGTACTGGTGAGTTCAGACTACACTCTAAATGGTCACTCTGTAGCAGATGCCAAGATAAGGAATTTGTGGAATGTCTACAAGAGATTTTTTTTAAAGCAGACTGTGGTGGAACCCACCAGAGAACAAGCAATTCTGGATTAGACATGTGTAATGAGGCAAACGTGATTAGGGTGCTGAAGGTGAAGGAACCCTTAGAGGGCAGTGATCATAATATGATAGGATTCACCCTACAGTTTGAGAGAGAGAAGCTGGAATCAAACCTGGGTTCCAGGTGCTGTGAGGCAGCAGTGCTAACCACTGAGCCACTGTGCCATCTGTAGAATCTGTTAGAATTCTTTGAGGAGGTAACAAGCAAGTTAAACAAAGGAGATCCAATGGATGTGGTCTATTTGGATTTCCGAAAGGTCTTTGACAAAGTGCTGCACAGGAGGCTGCTAAGTAAAATAAGAGGTGGGAACAAGGTATTGGCATGGGATAGAGTATTGGCTGATTGGCAAAAGGCAGAGAGTGGCATTAAAGGGGTCATTTTCAGGATGGCAGCCAATGATGAGTTGATTCAGCAGGGCTTAGTATTGGAACCACAACTATTCACATTATACATTAACGATCTAGATGAAGGAACTGAGGGCATTGTTGCTAAGTTGGAAAATGACACAAAGGTAGATGGAGGGGCAGGTTGTGTTGAGAAAGCAGGGCGGCTATTTGGACATGGACTTGGACATGCAAGAAGAGTGGGCAAAGAAGTGGCAGATGTAATACAGTGTGGGAAAGTGTAAGGTTATGCACTTTGGTAGGAAGAATAGAGATGTAGACTATATTCTAAATGGGGAAAGGCTTTGGAAATCCAAACCACAAATGGACTTGGGAGTCCTGGTTCAGGACTGTCTAAAGTTAACATACAGGTTCAGCTGGGGTTTAGGAGGTCAAATGCAACATTAACATTCTTTTCAAGAGGGCTAGAATACAGAGCAAGGATGTACTGCTGATGGCTGTGTAAAGCTGTGGTCAGACTGTATTTGTAAATATTGAGAGCAGTCTGGATGTAGGTTTGCTTGCTGAGCTGGAATATTCGTTTTTAGACATTTCGTCACTATACTAAGTAACATCTTTAGTGAGCCTCTGAATGAAGCACTGGTGGTGTAGTCCTCTTTCTATTTATATGTTTGAGTTTCCTAGGGTTGGTGATGTCACTTCCTATGGTGACATTATTCCCTATGGTGATATCATTTTCTGTTCTTTTTCTCAGGGGGTGGTAAGTAGAATCCAAGTCAATGTGTTTGTTGATAGATTTCTGGTTGGAATGCCATGCTTCTAGGAATTCTCATGTGTGTCTCTGTTTGGCTTGTCCTAGAATGGATGTGTTGTCCCAGTCGAAGTGGTGTCTTTTGTCATTTGTATGTAAAGATACTAGTGAGAGAGGGTCATGTCGTTTTGTGGCTAGTTGATGTTCATGTATCCTGGTGGCTAGTTTTCTGCCTGTTTTGTTACTGTTCTTGCTAGGTATTTTGTAAATGACAGTAGTTTTGCTTGTTATTTGTACGAGGTCTTTCAAGTTCATTAGCTGCTGTTTTACTGTGTTGGTGGGTTTGTGGGCTACCATGATGCCAAGAGGTCTGAGTAGTCTGGCAGTCATTTCTGAGATGTATTTCATGTAGAGGAGAGTGGCTAGGGTTTCTGGGTGTGTTTTGTCTGCTTGTTTGGGTTTGTTGCTCAGAAATCAGCAGACTGTGTTCAATGGCACCAGTTCTTTTTGAATACATTGTATAGGTGATTTTCCTCTGCTCTTTGTAGTTCCTCAGTGCTGCAGTGTGTGGTGGCTCGTTGAAATAATGTTCTATTGCAGCTTCGTTTGTGGATGTTGGGATGATTGCTTCTGTAGTTCAATATTTTGTCCGTATGTGTTGTTTTCCTGTAGACACTGGTTTGAAGTTGCCCATTGGCTGTTTGCTCTACTGTGACATCTAGGAATGGCAGTTTGTTGTTGTTTTCCTCCTCTTTAGTGAATTTTATACCAGTAAGGGTATTAATGATGGTCTTGAAGGTTTCCTCTAATTCCTCTAACTCCTCTAACTAACATATAAATAGAAAGCGGGCTACACCACCAGTGCTTCATTCGGAGGCTCATTGAAAATGTTTCCTAGTATTGTGACGAAATGTCTGAAAACGAACCTTCAAGCTCAGCAAGCAAACCTACAGCCTGAACCTCAACCTGTGCTACAAATCTTCTCAAAACTCATTGAGAGCAGTTTTGGGCCACGTATCTCAGGAAACTGTGCTGGTATTGAAGAGTATGGCAAGAGGAGGCTTATAGGAGGGATGAAGGACTGGTCATAGAGGTATGGTTAAGGACTCTGGGTCTATACTCAGTGGAGTTTAGCAGGATGAGGGGCATCTGATTGAAACTTAGAGGCCTGAATAGAGTGGATGTGGAGAAGATGTATTAGTAGGACAGACTATGACCCAAGGGCACAGCCTTACAATGAAGGAATGACCCTTTACAACTGAGCTCAGGAGGAATTTCTTCAGCTGGAGTGGTCAATCTGTGGAACTCATTACCACAGAAGGTTGTGGTGGCCTGGTTATCGAGTGTATTTGAGAGAGAGATAAATAGGTTCTTGATTAGTAATTGTATCAAGGGTTAAGGAGAGAAGGCAGGAGAATGGGGTTGAGAAACCTATCAGCCATGATTAAAGGCAGAGGAGACTTGATAGGCCCTATAGCCTAATTCTTCACCTTTACCTAATGGTCTTATAGGAGAGAGTGGGACCAGAGGGCAAAATCTCAGAGTAAGGGATCACCAACCAAGGACAGAGATGAGGAGGATTCCCCCACTCCGAGTGTTTGGATCTGTGGAATTCTTTACCATGGAGCCTGAGTCCTTGAGGATATTCAAGGAAGAGATAGACAGATGTTTAATCAGTAAGAGAATCAAAGGTTATGGTGATAAGACAGGAAAATAGGACTTGAGGATTTTAAGATCAGTCACTGTCTCATTGAATGGCAGAGTATATTAGTCTACTGTTACTTCTACATCTTATCCTCTAATATTCGATGCTGTGACCATGCTGCAAATTATTTTAGTTCATACCACCCTCTTTTGTTGAATAGTTTCTGTAACCCATGGGCTGCCCTGCCTCAGCTGTGAGAAACCGGAAAGCTGGTGAAGCGACAAAGTGATATAGTGAGGAGAACTGACCTTCTGTTGGTGATAATACAGTGACAGGAAGCGCAAATTTGCAGCTGAATTTGTTTCCTCTTTCATTTTACAGAAATACAAGAAACCCAAATTTATTCAGTGTTTTGTGTTCCTGAGAAATGGGGATGTGCTGACTGGCGACTCAGAGGGAAATATCCTCCTATGGGGTAAAGCAGCTGCAGACATCAAGACATTGGGCAAAGGAGCCAAAGGTACTTGTCAGCCGTCTCTACCACTAGGGCTTGCCCTGGTTTCTGTAAGGGACATGAACATAAACTACTACTCACTGACTTGTCAGAAGTGAAACAAGCACGCTCTCCACAAATAATGGCAAGAATGTGTGTTTTACATATAGCAAGGTTTCAAGCAGCAGGATGCAGTGAGTAGTTTGCTTACATCTGTGGAAGGCATCTCTCACTTGGTGTGGAATCAGCTGGTGTGGTTAAGATGTTATATTTTATATTATAATTATCTCAGTCAGCTTTCATAGCATCCCTACACTGTAGAAGCAGGCCACTCGGCCCATTGAGTCCACATCATCTCTTCAAACAGCATCTGACCCGGACCCATCCCCGACACTATCCCTCTAACTGCATTTCCCATGGTTAATCCACCTAGCCTGCAGAACCCTGGGCCCAAAGGGCAATTTAACATCGCCAGTTCACCTAACCTGCACAACTTTGGACTGCGAAAGGAATCAGATCACTCTGGGAAATCCCATGCAAACACGGGGAGATCATGCAAACTCCACACAGACAATCACTGGAGGTGGCGCTGTGAGGCAGCAGTGCTAATCACTGACACACTGTGCTACTGCCACCCCCCTCCCCCCTCCCCCACAAAGGTTGTGGATTCAAGGCTCACTCTGGAGACATGAATACAAAATCTGGACTGACAGATCCCTGCACTGTCGGATAGTCAGTGCTGAGGGAGTGCCACACTGTCAGAGAGTCAGTACTGAAGGAGCGCTGCACTGTTGGAGGTTTAGCGCTGAGACAGCACCATACTGTCAGAGGGTCAGTGCTGAGATAGAACTGCAGTGTCAGAAAGTCAGCAATAAAGGAGCTCCACGCTGTCGGATGGTCTCTATTGCATGATCAGAGGTACTGTGTTTCAGATGAAACATTAATTTCAGACCCCATTGTCCTCTTGGGTAGGTGTAAAATGTTCCAGAGCCACCACTGGGAGAAGAGCACGAGGTATCTCTCCAGTGTTCTGGGCCAATATTTTTATGCCAGTGGTTAGCACTGCTGCCTCACAGCGCCAGGGACCCGGTTTCGAATCCAGCCTTGGGCGACTGTCTGTGTGGAGTTCGCACATTCTCCCTGTGTCTGCATGGGTTTCCTCCGGGTACTACGTTTCCTGCCACAAGCCAAAGATGTGCAGGCTAGGTGAATTGGCCATGCTAACTGTCCACAGTGTTCAGGAATGTGTAGGTTAGGTGTATTAGTCAGGAGCAATGTAAAGTAATAGGGTAGGGGAATGGGTCTGGGTGGGTTACTCTTCGGAGGGTTGATGTGGACATGTTGGGTCAAATGGCCTGTTTCCACACTGTAGGGATTCTATTCTATTCTTAGCAAACATCACCAAATCAACAGACCAAATGAAACAAAAACTGAAGTTGCTGGAAAAGCTCAGCAGGTCTGGCAGCATCTGTGAAAAGAAATCAGAGTTAACGTTTCGGGTCCAGTGACCCTTCCTCAGAACTGTACTGAGGAGGGGTCACTGGACCTGAAGAGTTAGCTGATTTCTCTTCATAGACACTGACAGACCTGCTGAGTTTTTCCAGCAGTTTCTGATTTACAGCATCTGCAGTTCTTTTTGTTTTCAGCAGACCATCTGATCTGTTACACGGCTGACTGTGGAGCTTGCTGTGTACAAACTGGTTGCCGCGTTTCCTACATTGTAGTAGTGACACCGTTTCCAAAGTAAATCATTGTTTGTAAAGGGCTTTAGTTTGTACAGAAAGGTTGAGAGTTGCTGGAAGAAATTGGAGTTTCAATGAACATGTCACAGGAGTCTCTTAAATTCTCTGGTGCTGTTTCAGAAACTTATCAGATTGCCAAACAAACAAAGGCCCACGAGGGCAGTATTTTCACCCTCTGCATCATGAGAGATGGCACGCTGCTCAGTGGAGGAGGGAAGGACCGCAAAATCATCCACTGGAACCTGAGCCTTACAACAGATCAAGAAACTGAGGTGAGGCAGACATGCATTATTAAAATGTGAGGAGGAGAGAACACCAGCAAGTGGAGGGAATGAGGGAGTGGCTGAAGGAAGGGGCAAGTGAGGGATGAAACCGAAGTGAAGTGGATATGGTGAACTTCGTGATTAAACTGAAGAAGCACTTCATTATTGTTGAGGTTATTATTTGGATTGCCTTAAGTTGTGAAAGAATATCAAAGCTGCTTTGTATTGTAGATCCCCGAGCGATTTGGTGCTGTGCGTACTATTGTGGAAGGACAAGCGGACGATCTCCTAATCGGAACCACACGGAATGCCATCCTGAGGGGCAGCTTTACTGAACCCTTTACTCCCATCGTGCAGGTCAGTGCAGAACAATAGGAGTCTGGCTCATCCCCCCACTCCTTCAAAACTTGGGGGTGATCATTTTTGTTGTATGCAGGATATTAAGAACAACAGAGCCAAGGTTAGCGAAGGGAGCTAAGGTACAGATTGACCTATGAGTTAACTGTTATGGAGAGGTTTTTCCATGTGGTTATGCTTTGTGGTTCACTTGCAGGGTCACACAGATGAACTGTGGGGATTGGCCACGCACCCATTCCAAGATCTTTTCCTGACATGTGCACACGACAAGCAGGTGTGTCTGTGGAATCAGGAGCAGCATATGCTGGAATGGAGTAAAACGCTGGAGGTGAGAGGGAAAACCTTGCACACTGACTCTTGAGTGAAAGTTCCTTGACCTACAATGAGAGGAGGGGGGACCTTTCATCACACCAGAGTCTGGCTATTGTCCCTGGAGAAAGTGAGGGCTGCAGATGCTGGAGATCAGAGCTGAAAATGTGTTGCTGGAAAAGCGCAGCAGGTCAGGCAGCATCCAAGGAACAGGAGAATCGACGTTTCGGGCATATGCCTTTCTTCAGGAATCAATTCTGAATTCTGGCTATTGTCCCTGCCTGGAAAACACTTCCTGGGAAGTACTGCTCCCCTCTACCTCAGTTTAAGGGCAATTGGGGATGGGCAACAAAAGTTGACCCAGTCAGTGACGTTCACATTCCAGGAGGGAATAAAGGAAAGGTTTATGTCAAAAAGTTATACAGCATGGAAACAGACCCTTTGGTTCAATCAGTCAATGCCAACCATGTTCTCAAACTAAACCAGTGCCACCTGTCTGCACTTGGCTCCTATTCCTCCAAACTTTTCCTATTCATGAACTTATCCAAATGTCTTTTAAATGTTGTAACTGTACCCACATGCACCATTTTCTCTGGGAGTTCATTCCACATGTGAAAGAGTTGCCCCCTCATGTGCTTTTTAGATCTTTCTCCCCTCACCATAAAAATATACCCCCTAGTTTTCAACTCCCCCGCCCTAGGGAAAAGACCCTTGTCATTACCTTATCTAAATCCCTCATGATTTTATAAACCTCAATAAGATCACCCTTCAACCTCCTATGCACCAGTTTAAAAAAAAGTCCCAGTCTCTCTCGTCTACTTTTTTATATCTTATATATCTTTTATATCTTAACCCTTCCATTTCTGGCAACCTCCTGGTAAATCTTTTCTGAACTCTGTCCAGTTTAATAATATCCTTCCTATAATAGGGCGACCAGAACTGCACATAGTATGTGTTTCTATCACTCCTGCCCGCTGCCCTATTACAAGAATGATCCTTTTGTTCTTTCCTCAATCTCCAGCCCACACATTCTGTGTCTGCAACTGCCTGACCCATTTAAACCTCCAACCACTTCAAGTTCTGATCAAAGGTTCTGACCATTAATTCTGTTCTTCCCCTTTCAGACTGCCCCTGTGCACGCGCTCTCTCTTCTCTCTCCCCCCCCCACTCCCCTCCCCACTCCCCTCCTTTCTGTCTCTCATTTTCTCCTTTATCATAAGCAGGAATCCTGGACTCAGTTTCTAACATTCCTTATCCAAAAGCTGAGAGGCGATTTAAGCAGCAGTCATGCTAATTACAGCATTGAATAACAGCAAAATATTGTCAATACTGGAAATCCCAAACGTAAACAGAATGTTGGAAAAACTCAGCAGGTCTGGCAGCATCTATGGAGAGAGAAAAACAGAGTTAATGTTTCAAGTCCTGTATGACTGTTCCTTAGGATAGTTCTGAAGAGTCATGTCAACTCAAAATGTGAACGTATTCTCTCTCTACTGCTGAGTTTCTCCAGCATTCTCTGTGTTTGTTTCTTATTCTGGCACAACCGAGCTGGCATTGAACCTGCTCCCTGGTGGGTGTCCTTCTCCAGGTTATGTCAATTGCCTGACTGATCAGAGATTGGGATAGTGCTGAGAAGAAAGCCGCCAGACTTGCTCTGGCTACCGTTTCTGTGGGTAACCTCACAACAGGATGCATGCTCCCTCTTGTGGTAGAATTGTTACAGAACGGAGGGAGGCCATTTAATCCATCATGTTTGTGCCAGTCGGCCTAAGGATCAATTCAGGTAGTGCCCCCCCTTCCCATCCTTCTCCTCAAGTACCCCTCTTCAGAAATTTAGAATGTTTCCAGAAAGAGGCTAGTTTGTCCAGCATGGCCAAGAAACAAGCCACTTTGTCAAAACTATTTCCCAGCACTTGGTTCGTGTCATGGATGCTACAGTCCTGAGTTTCCACTATTCAAATTACGTAGAGCACTGAATGAATTTTTCCCTAAAGGCTGCCCAAATGCTTGGCAAAATTCAAGGGGTGATCAGTTGAAGAAGTAGCACTATCCTGATAGGTAGAATGGACAGATTTGACAAAGAGCTATTCCACCAATGAAAGGTTGGCTCTCACTGCACTTTGAAAGTATTTAAATATGTATTTAGGGACATGGTGAGGCTCCTACTGCATGGCCTGTACATTTAATAGTTTCACTAATTCCCCAGGAGACTGGACTGTGTGCTGATTTCCACTGCAGTGGCACCGTGGTGGCTGTTGGGCTGCAGACAGGCAGGTAACTACCACATTTTACTATCTGCTTATTTTCAACCCATCTCACTGCACCAATGGACATCAGAAGATCATGCATTCTGATGACGGGCCTCAATGTGCAGAAGACAATTTTAAAGTTTATGAATGACATGAAATTTAAAGCATTGGAAATAGTGAGGAGGACAGTGACAAGTTGGTGGAGTGGGTGGATGTGTGACATGTGGAATTCAATATCCAGAGGTGTGGGGTGATGCATTTTATATACACTTCAACTCAGTATAGGAACAGGCCCTTTGGCCCACCAAGTCTGCACCAGTTCCTAGTCCTTATTTGTACCTGCTACTTATTGCCTATGCACAGTTTCTATCCCTCTGTTTGTCTACTGTTCATGTGTCTATCAAAGTACACTTTAAACATTGATAATATGCCTGCTTCCACCACCACCACTGGCAGTGCGTTCCAGACACCCACCCCGCATGTCTCCCCTAAACCTTCTCCTTCTCACCTTGAACCTGTGCCCTCTTGTAGTTGACCTTTCTATCCTGGGGAAAAAGCCTTTGACTATCTAACCTATCTATGCTCCTCATAATTTTGTAGACCTCTATCAGGCTCAGACTCCATCTTTCCAGTGAAAACAATCCAAGTTTATCCAAACTCTCCTCATAATTAAAACCATCCAGACCAGGCAACATTCTGATAAACCTTCTCTGCGTTCTCTCCAAGGTATCCTGTTGGTAGGGTGACAACCAGAACTGCACAAAATATTCCAAATGTGGCTTAACAGAAGTTTTGTACAGCAATAACATAATTTGCTGACTTTTATAGTTGATGCCCTTGCCAATGAAGGCAAGTGTGCTGTATGCTTTCATAACCACCTTATCCAGCAGTTGCCACTTTCAGGGATCTGTGGACATGTTTGCCCAATGTCAATGCTCCAAAGTGTTCTGCCATATATTGTGTAATTTACACCTGAATTTGATCTTCCAAAATGCATCACCTCACATTTGTCCAAATTAAACTCCATCTACTGTTTTTCTGCCCAAGTCTACAATCTATCTATATCCCACAGTATCCTTTGACAATCCTCCTGATTATCTGCAACTCCACCAATTTTGATATTAATCAGACCACCTACTTTTTTGCACCAGATCATTTATATATATTACAAACAACAAAGGTCCCAGCACTGACCCTACTGTCTTGTCTACCTTTAATGAATTTAAAGACACCCACCACTTCCTCCTTCATTATGTTGTGGAGGTACCAGTGTTGGACTGGGGTGGACAAAGTTAAAAATCACACAACACCAGCTTCCTGATGAAGGAGCCAAAAGCTAGTATTTCCAGGTAGAGCTGTTGGACTATAACCTGGTGTTGTGTGATTTTAACTTCATTATGTTGATCTGACTTTGGTAGAAAGAACTTTGAAAGACAATACATTAGGAGATACAATTCTAAAAAGGGGTGCTGGAGCAGAGGGACTTGGCTGTATATGTGCACAGATCATCAAAGGTAGCAGAACTGATAGGGAGAGCAGTTGATAATAGAGTATCCTCAGCATTACTAATAGGAGCATAGAGTTCAAGATCCGGTAATGCTGAACTTGTATAAGACACTTGTTAGACCTCAATTGGAGTATTGTGTACAGCTCTGGGTGCTACATTATGAGATGGATGTGTACACTTTGGAGAAAGGGTGGAAGAGATTTACAAGAATGGTTCAACGAATGAGAAACTTCAGCTATATATGTAGACAGGAGAGGTTGGTTCTCCTTGGAGAGAAGAAGGCTAAGAGGAGATCTGATAGGGGTTTTCAAAATTATGAAGGAACTGAATAGAGTAGATGGGGGAAAAAGTGTTCCTGTTAGTAAAAGGAACAGGGGACAGACACTTAAAATGATTTGCAAAAGAAGCAAATGTGCTGAGGGGAAAAAGAAACACTTTTTTGCACAAGTGGTTAAGGTCCGGAATACACTGCCCGGAAGTGTGGTGAAGGTAGGTATAATTGAGGCATTCAAGAGGGCATTGGACACTTAAATAAAAACAATGTAAAACGAATAAGGGAAAGTTAGGAGGATGGGACTAAGTCATGATGTTTGTTTGTTGGAGAGCCAGTGCAGACACAGTGGGCCAAATGGCAGCCTTCTATGCCTTGACATTTCTGTAACTCTGAATGAGGTAGTGATGGCTTTCAGTGACATTAACTATTGAAAGGTGGGAAAACTCTGAGATGTATTCTCAGCACAATTCCCTCTGTCCCCATTATTAGGTCTGAATACTTTCAATGCTGGATCAATATGTTCTTTGTGGAATGATTATAAATCTCATTACACTGAAACAAGAAATTGTGACACACACTTTTCCTCTCTGTCCTGACCCCCATTTCTCTAGTTGCAAATGATTTTTTGTGGGTTTTTTTCTCCCCCACAGGTGGGTAGTTCTGGATTGTGAAACACAGGATCTGGTTTCCAGTACTGTCGATGGAAATGAGCAGCTCTCGGTGGTGCGCTATTCCCCAGGTAATCTCACATTGTGAACTGTCACTCACACCAACTGGCATTCTCAGATATTGCAAGCTTGCTGAGTGGTAGCAGCCCTGCCCTCCCCATGAACCTGGGAGCTTCGAGCAGTCTTGGTGAATTGATTTTCAGTAACAGCGAGCAGTAGGCTCACCGATGGAGAGGACAGGAGGATTTAGCATAGTTAACCAGTGTCCCTCAGGATCATTTTTAGTCAATCTACCAAGCATTCTCGCCTTCATATGTGAGCCTGTGCAGTCAATGTGTTTTGTCATGGAGAGGTGGTAGCATGGATATTGCAGCCAAGCCAACACAAAGCTGGATGCGGTTGAGTAGGCACCCAGCTCATCACCATCGACAAGCCCTCCCAAAAACCAGTTATTGCATGTGCATTAATTTTTTATATTCCAACAGATGGTAATTTCTTGGCAATAGGATCACATGACAACTACATTTACCTCTACACTGTCAGCGAGAATGGTCGGAAGTATAACCGGTTTGGCAGGTGCATGGTAAGAACATCAATTTATATTAAACTTGAAATGTTCTGATGGTCCTTCCTTTTCCTAATCTATTTTTTAGCTCTTTCCCTGTCCACTGTTTGGGAAACAATGGGTCTACTTAGAGCAGCAAAGCCATTTCTAATGTCTTCCTGTGATAAGCCCAGGAATAGTGCTCTCATCTTTTATCCTACATTTCCCTCCCGCTATTGCCACTTCCTAGATTGGGATCTGATCTGCTTCAATTCACCATTCCATTTCCGCTTTTCCTCACCTTGTCCGTCTCACTGTTCACCAAAGGCAGTTCAAGTTACCCTTCTATGGGCATGTTGAGGGTCTGGCATCTTGCCCAAGAGATCATCCTTCCATGTGTAAGGCTAGGTAGTAAAATGATAATAACCAGGAGACAGGCAGCAGAAGATGATCTCCTACTCAATATTGTAATTCACAACAACATGTGAGGGTATGTGTGTATAGAATATACATGTCGTGTATTTCATGTAGGTGAATGTCCCAAGCCTCTTCATTGTCAACATTTCATTGACAAAGCTGCAAATATCATGCAAACAGTTTTTAAGAGTAGATGATCAAAAACTTAGTAAACAGGTTATGAGGACCATCATAAAGTTTTTAAGTCCTGATGTGGGCCTGGCTCCTGAACTAACATTCATGACACATGGTCCACAGAGACTATGTTGAAGTGTTAAGTTCTGCATTGAATAAGTGTGTGATGGTTGGTGTTATTTTTGATGATGACTCACTATAACCCCATACCTTTCTTGCTTATACTTAGGGTCATTCGAGCTTCATCACTCACCTGGACTGGTCTCAAGACAGCCACTTCATCATGTCCAATTCTGGAGACTATGAGATCCTCTACTGTAAGTAGAGAAGTTTCCAGATCATCTAGGTTTTTCCCAAAACCAGCACTGCAATGCCCTCAAACCCATGTTATAAAGGAGGGCATGGCTTTCTTTATGGTTTGGTGGCAGCAGTAATGGTGCTAAGCTGGGCCTTGGTACCTCTAGTTGGGGTGCGGAGGAAGATTTGGTGGGGCATTCTGCTTTTGGTCTAGTTGTATGTCACGGATATGAGATGAGACCGGCCTTGAGCCCAGTCAGTTCACTTTCTGTCATACCTCTGAGGAATCAATATCATCAAAGGAGATGGAAACACTTACTAGATTTGGGATGATCTCCTGTGTATGAGGTCTGTATCTCAGTGAGTCAGTGGACTGTCTATGTGGTAAGTAGTGAAGACATTATTATTTAGTCTGTAGTTTGTAACTCACAATTGATGAAGGGGCTTTGCTGTCCTTCGTCTCTGTGATATCAGCAGATTTCCATCAAACCTGACTGGAAAGAAAAAGGAAAACAATGTCTGTTTGAACAGGCAGTAACTCCAAGTAATTTATTCTTGGTATTGGCATTCTGTTTTACAGGGGACATCGGGGCAGGATGTAAACTACTCAGAAATCGTTATGAGTGCAAGGATCTGGAGTGGGTCTCATATACCTGTGTCTTGGGATTCCATGTTTTTGGTAAGGATGATAGTCTTGGACAGTGGTGGGAGCAATGGGAGAGGGTTTAAAGAAATGCATGAGAATTCTATAGTCAGTGGATGGGGTGAAGAATATGTGAGGGCTATAAGAACACCTCCCTCATGAAGCAGGGACATATCTCAGTGCTGGGGTGAATCTAACACGAAATTAACCAGCTCTGACTTTAGACTGCCCAAGTCATTAGGTTGGGCAGCTCCTAGGTGGGCTTCTAAAGCCAATGCTCTGCAATGAAGATGATTTCACAATGGACTGTTACAATCAAGTGCTTAGGACATGGGACTTTGGAGTAGAAGTAGGCCCCTCCAGCCTGCTCCCCAATTCAATAAGATTGTGGCTGATCTGCTTGTGGTCTTAACTCCACTTTCCTGTCTATCCATCTCACCAGTCTGCTCAGGATTTTACTGTTTCAATAAGATCATGTCTTGTTCTTCTAAACTCTAACATCCAACCCACTTAAGCTTTCATCTGAAAAGTAGACTTTCATCTGAGGAATGAATCAAGTGAACAATTGCTGAACTGCTTCTGATGCAGTTATGTCCTTTTCCAAACAAGGAAACCAAAACAATGCATAGTACTCCAGACGTGGTCTCACCAACACCTTAGACAACTGCTCTAAGCATTCCTATTTTTATATTCATTTCCCCTAGCAATAAATGTAACTAGTACAGATTCACTTCTCCCTTACACTGGCAAATTTAAACCTCCCGAAGAAAAAGTGCAGAGAATATTTACTAGACAAACTAGAGATGGGAGACTTTAGTTAATGTGGAGAAATTGGAAAGTGAGACCATGACCAGTGGGGGAGGAGACCTGAAGGGCCAAATAGCCTGCCCATGCTGCTATAACTATGGGAAAAGGAGAGGGGTAAAGAGAGATTGGTAATCATTGGAGAGATCGTTTAAAAAGCTGGCACAGGCACAATGATGTTATGAATTCCAACAGCCTTTCTCCTTACTGCGAACTGTCAAGCAGTTTGAATAACACTGGGAGCTTTTTTTTTTGCTTTTTGTCTTGCTGCAGGGGTCTGGCCAGATGGTTCTGATGGGACAGACATTAATGCACTGTGCCGCTCTCACAATGAGCGCACAGTGGCTGTGGCTGACGATTTCTGCAAAGTTCATCTCTTTCAGTATCCATGTGCGAAACCTAAGGTCAGTCAGTGTTGATGAGAGAAATAAAAAGAGAAATTGCTGGAAAAACTCAGCAGGTCTGGCAGTATCTGTAGAAAGGAATTAGTGTTTATGTTTCAGGTCCAGTGACTTTTCTTCAGTATGTGGGGTTCTGATGAAGGATCGCTGGACCCAAAACATTAACTCTGATTTCTGTCCACAGATGCTGTCAAACTTGTTGAGTTTTCTAATTTCCAGCATCCACAGTGCTTTCGGTTCTTTTTGTTCAGTTGTGGTGAGTGTTTCTTTGCAATTTCAGCATCACAAAACACTGGGTGGATCCCCCCAACCAGATCCCAAACTGCTTCATCCTTCCTCCAGATCACAGCTGATTTATGACTCAACATCACTTGACTTTGCTTCATAATCTTCTAATGGCCCTTGTCTATCAAAAATCAGTGATGAAAATACCCAAAGCCTTTTGGAGTCCAGAAGTTCTAGACTTTCAAAACTATTTATGAGAGAGAGGTTTGTTCCGTGATTTCTCTAGAACGCTAATTGATGAGAACAAGCACCCAGTATGACGCTTTCATCCTGTCAATGTGAGAGCAGGACAGATCATTTCAAGAATGAGATAGCCAAGCACGGAAGGGTTTAGTGGACTAATGGCACAACATTGTTGAGTATTAGGATCCGCACCATCCATCTCTCTCTTGCTCTCTGTCTGTCTGCATACAGAGAGTCTGTGTGGGAAGAAGCCAGTTGGCAGTGATATTCATGCAGGCTACTGCCCAAAAGCAGCGCCTGCCACACGCAGAATTGAGAAAGAGCCAGAAAGGGAAATGTTTGGATGACCACAGAAGATGCCTTTCCTGTTTTGCTTATGTGGTGGAAACAGATTTTAATCCAGGTGCTGTGAGGAGATGCCTGAGGTGTCCTTCCACATATTAACCAAAGCAGCTTTGTAAAGGGAAGTGGGTACCCAATTCACATTCACCCACTGTCCCACCCCGCCCTCCACTACAGCCACCATTGGGCACCAGTACTGTGTAACAAACAGCAGGGACAGATAGCACTGCAATAGGGTTGGACTGTGACGCCTTCCAATGTTGAATAAGGGTCTGGGTCTGTACATATCAAATGGTACTGGATATTAAAGGTACCATGGGTGGCCAGTTCCTGTGCAACTGTGCCAGGGTCAGAACGGAGCCTTTGAGAAGCAGAATAAAAAGCTGCATTGAAACATTACAAACCACTTCTCTTCTGTGGCTGGATGCACTATAATGATCACTGTGATCATTTCTGAGCCGTGTGGGGAAAGGCAGACAGCAGCCTGGGCTATTTAAATACAGGCATAGAGTAGAAAAGCCAGAATTTATGTTAAGCCTTTCTAAGTCACTGTATTAGACTTCAGTGAGAGTATTGGATCTAAAATTTTGTTCATTATTCATTGAGTGTTTATGACTAGGCCCACCCCTTAAGAATAACCACATTGCTTTGGGTATGGAGTCACAGGTAGACCAGACTGGATAAGGACAGCAGATTTCATTCCTTCAAAGACATTAGTGACACCAGGGTTTTACGTCAATTCACCCTGGTTACATGCTAACCATTAGATCAGTTTTTAACATTACACAATTTTGTTGAATTCAAATTTTACCAGCTGGGATTTTAATCTCTGCCCCCCAGAATACAACCAAGGTCTCTGGATTACTAGTCCAGTGACATTAATACCACGCTGCCACTTCTCAATTCTGGACCCCACCCTTTTGGTAGGATTTTGAAACTTCAGAGGGTACGGAGGAAATCTGTTAAAATAGGACCACGGTTGAAAGATTTTTATGAATGTGGAAAGACCAGAGAAGTGGAATTGTTCTCCTTAAAGCACAGAGAGTTAAATGGGAGATCTGACCAATGCTACACTGGAATACATTTCTTAATTTCCATCAACAAGTTGATTTGGTTTTAATGTAACTGCATTTGGTGCCTGCAGAGGGTAGTACTGAGCTTCTCCCTTATTCCTAACACTGCCCCACGCAGGCACTCTGTGTTATTACTGTGTTTTGGCCTGGTTACCTAATTCTGGATCAGTGGTGCTGGAAGAGCACAGCAGTTCAGGCAGCATCCAAGGAGCTTCGAAATCGACGTTTCGGGCAAAAGCCCTTCGTCAGGAATAAAACCTAATGTCTTGGCTTCCTGGACAGGATATTCGGTTGCAATAAGCCAGTTTGGATGTCACTATTTTATGTGACATAGGGAAGTTGTTGTTAGTGAAATGTGACTCATCCAGAACTACCTGTATTGATATGGTACCTGATAATGCAGCACAGTGTTCCAATGTGCTGGATATAAAAGGACAATGTGGAGGAGCCAGTGTTGGACTGGTGTGGACAAAGTTAAAAATCACATAACACCAGATTATAGCCCAACAGGTTTATTTGGAAGCACTAGCTTTTGGAACGCTATCCTTCGTCTGATGAAGGAGCAGCACTCCAAAAGCTAGTGCTTCTAAATAAACCTTTTGGATTATAACCCTGGTGTTGTGTGATTTTTCACGATATAAAGGAAGGCATAGGTGTAGTGATGTCACTAACTGATCCTCTAGGGACATGACCGGTGATAAAATCTGAATTCAGCAAACAAAGTCTAGTCAAAAACCCATCTGTGTCATTAATGCCCTTTAGGGAAGTAAACTGCCATTCTTACATGGTCTAGGCGATAATGTGACTCCAGACCCACCCTTGACTCTTAAGGGCACTCTGAAATGGCCTGGCAAGACAGTTAGTTGCATCTAAACGTTACAGATATTCAATAAAAGCAATGGAATTAAATGGACCATGATTCATAAACCAAGGTGCTGGAAATAACACCATAGTCTTGTCAACCCTGTATTTATGCACAACATAAACAGCACTGCACCCATTTCAACATAACAAAATAGGTGACAGCCATTCTCTGGTTTATTTCTCAGGACATGCCTCGACCAATGAAAGTCATGTGCCTTGTTTAAAATTTAAACAAAGCTTGGCAGTTAACTGGTAATCATCATTCGAGATTGTGGTGCTGGAAAAGCACAGCAGGTTAGGCAGGATCTAAGGAGGAGGAGAGTCGACATTACAGGCAAAAGCTCTTCTTCAGGATGGCTCCTCAGATGCTGCTGTTGTGCTGTTGTGCTTTTCCAGCACCACACTCTCGACTCTAATCTGCAGTCCTCACTTTCACCTGGCAATCATCAGTAACTAGTGCATTTTACAAGCAACATCCCTACCAATCAGAGTCCACTTTATCAACTAATCAGCACTCTCCTCTTATACAATAAATATTATTTTTCCCATTTCATTGGTTTACTTGGGATTGGTCCTGATGAGCACAAGATGAAAAACTTTGAGAAAAGTATATTTTTCAGCAATACTAACATTCTGTTCTACCAAACAGCTATTTGAGTGACCTGCTCAGTGATGCTCTGTTTGGGTTCTGTCAGAGCCACACACCTCATTTGTAGCCTTGGCTGAAACATTATCAATAGAGCTAAACTTTAGACATGAGGTGGTAGTGACTGTCCTTGTGTTTGACCAAGTCTTTCATTAAGGAACACAATAAAAATTGGAGTCAGTGGGAATCAGGGGAAAATTTTCTGCTGGTTGTAGTCATACTTGGCATAAAGAAAGATGGTTGTGGTTTTTTGGACATCAGTCATCTCAGCTCCAGGACATCTGCACAGATGTTCCTCAGGGTACTGTCCTAGACCCAACCATCTTCAGTTGCTTCATTAGTAATCTTGCTGATGATTGCTGGTAATTGGCAAATAACGTGCACTATGCAAGTGCCAGACATGACTGTTTAGCTCAGTTGGCCAGGTGGCTCAGTTGTTGGACAGCTGGTTTGTAATGTAGAGTGATGCCAGAAGAGTGGGTTCAATTCCTGCACTGACTGAAATCATCATGAAGATCCACCTTCTCAATCTCGCTCCTCAACTGAGGCATGGTGACCCTCAGGTTAAAATCACCACCAGTAGTTTCTCTTTAATAAGAGAGCAGTCCTATGATCATCTGGAACTGTGGCAGCTTGACTTTAAATGTACTTGCCTAACGAGGACCATTTCAGAAGACTGCAAGTGGTGCCACCTTGTCGATTAAAACGACCTCAGTGAGACAAAATTAATGTTCCCAAGGAGCCCCGAGCATTATACCTTCTTTACTGTTCTTTTGAACAAATCTGTGCAGTAACATCCAGCTCTCTGAATTAATGAGAATCAAGGAATATCAGTTAAGGTCCTACACTCTGAACTGTTACTGGAAAATTTCCAAACATGTGAAGACTCTAAGTTTCTTAAATTTTCTTTGTTTGTAGGCACCCAGCCATGTATATGGTGGACATGGCAGTCATGTGACTAATGTCCGTTTCACACACAGTGACACTCACCTGATTTCAACAGGGGGCAAGGACACAACTGTGATGCAGTGGCGCATGATGAACAGCAGCCTTGAACGCAGCACTTCCATCTCATCCACTTCTGTCTCCTCGCTGGACATCCCTTCAGGAGGCAATGTTTGAAGTGTTTAATTGGTAGACTCTCTCTGTCTGTTATTTGCCCCTGCCCTTTCAGAAAGTCAAAGGTAATTGGACTGAGAGGTTCATAGTATAGATACAAGTTGAGATGAGATGTTTCTTCATGAGGACCATTCTGAGATTATGTAAATACTGTGCACACTTTTCTCAGCTGCCCAATTCTTTACATTCTCATTTGCCCCTATTACTGAGCAATGATGGGAGTGGGGGATAACCCTGATACTGGATATAAATTTTAAAAGTTGATTTGTTTTGAATAGATAGGGTAAGTTGAAGTTTAGTCGGACTGTCAATGTTCAATTGTAGAATTGCTGGGGAGGTTTATAAGGATATCCTGCAGTAAAATGGGAGACTTGGGATTGTTGAGTCTTTGTTGATATATGTAGGAGTTTTAAATTTAGTATGCAGAAGTGGGAGAGGCTCAGTGTGAGGCAATGGAATTATAAAATGATGGGAAATGGAATTTGATTGTGTGTAAGGAGGGCTTGATATATAATGGATATTGCAGTGAATACGAAGGTGGCTTTTGTTTTGCACAGTTGGGAGGCAAGCCTGTGTGTTTGCATCTCATATTGAACAACTCTTATTAACCTCACATTAAGAAGCAGGATGGAGTGTGTCACAGTGATGGGACAGGAAAGTTTATTCAGTGTAGCTCATACACTGTGGATAAGTGCAGAGCAGTGGTCAGTTATCAGGGGCAGATTTGGTCAACAAAATGGAGGGAAAAAAAATCAATCTTTTGCAGATTTTGTCCTTGTAGTTTTGCTTTTAAAGTCTGTGAAGTAACTGTGGACAAATGGACAAATAAGCAAGAAAGTTACTGCTAGTCCTCTGCCACGCACTGGGTGCTACAGTTAGGGCGCAACCAGTCCAATCCTCCCCAACTCACTGATTTTGCCGTGCAGGTCATTGGCAGCTCTGTGGGGAGATCCATCTTTACATTCTAACAGTCATTGGTACTGCAACTCTATCTGATAACTTTCCTGTATTTCATTTTCAAAAGTAGTAGTCCTCATTTGTCTTTTATAGACGTTGTCTTCTTGGGAAGACTTGAACATTATGAAAATTAAATAATTGAAGCCAAATGTTGTCACAAGGACCAAGGCACCTTACTCACAGACTAGATGATTGTAAACAGTTTTGAACTGTACAGAAATGTATTTTTTCTTTGAAATAAAGCCCAAATTTAACAATATGTTTAACTGTTCACCAATATTTAAACTGATCTGCACAACAGGATTGGTAATGTGGTTTCCTTGAGTTTCACTTATCTTCTACTTATTTAGCTGCAAAGCCAGTCCTGGTAGAAGCATGAGGAGACCATTCAACTCTTGTTCCACTATTCAACTAACTCATGGCAGATCTGCTTCTTCACTTATCCAGTTACCATATCCTTTTGTCCTGCACCGTTATTGCTTTTGACACTTAATTTCTCCTGCTTCCCACACAGTCCACAGACTTTCCCATGTGTTCTTATTCGCATCAACTGCCCCACCATCACCACTCCCTCCTATTCACTGCTAAACAGGAGTCCTCAGCTCTGGGCCTACCACAACCATGACCTGCTGCTGCCACCACCTCACAACAACCACGAGTCCTCAGCTCTGGGCCTCACCGATAACAAAGAATCCCCTGCTCCAGCCTACCACAACTAGGAGCTGCCGCCACTGTCTCATTAATAACCAGGAGACCCTGGTTCCGGGTCTACCACAACCTGGAGCTGCCATCACGGTCTTACCGATAATCAAGAGGCCCAGAACTAGGGTCTGTCACAATCAAGAACTACTGCTGCCACCTCACCAATAACAAGGAGATGACAGCTCTAAGCCTACCACAACCAGGAGGTGCTGCCACTGTCTTACCGATATCCAGAGCGAGAACCCATAATTCTACTGCATTCAGGAGACCCTGGCTCCACTGCAGCCACCACCTCATTCCAGGGCATATTGGTGCAATTAGACTGTGATCTGGACACATATACTTGCTCTGTGACCTCTGCTACCAAAGGGTTTCAGTGACGGAACACAATGTTGTCCCTGCACTGATTTTTACAGAAGATTGTAGAACATTAATTTGGTCCATAGGCTTGGTGCTGCCGTTTACGTTCCACATGAGCTGCCTCTTACCTCTAGTCCATCTAATTGTGTTTCAGTATATCCTTTCTTTCGCCCCACGTGTTTATCTAGCTTCCTCTTTCAATACCTCAACACTTTTCACCTCAACCCATCCCTATGGTCCCGAGTCCACGTTCTCCTCACTCTCTGGGGAGTTTCTCTTGAATTCCCCATTAGATTTATTGTTATTAATCATACTTTATATTTATGGCTCTTATTTGGTTCACTCCCATAAGGGGAAACATCTTCTCTATGCTGTCCATTCTAAAACTCTACCCAATTAGTCCCACTCTACCCCACTTTAGCTAACCCCTATAAATTTCTCTTTTTCAAATCTTTATTTATCCATTCAGATTGCCCATTTGAAATTTACTAATGAATATGCTTCCTCTGCCTTTTCAGGTAATGTGCATTCCAAATTACAACAACTCACAGAGTTGGAAAAAGTTTGTGTTTTCCCTCTGCATCTTACATTCCAGATTTTTCTCACTAGGGATCTGTGGGAAAGACCTTTCCAATAGTACTGCCATCAAAGAGCTTCAGCCAAAAGCAAATATAAGCAACACTAGAGGGAGGAGTTTCACATAGCAGATATACCCAGCGTTACTTAACTGCATAAAAATATGTATATAGAATCTGTTATTAGCCCAGTTATAGAGTCATAGAGATGTACAGCATGGAAACAGACCCTTTGGTCCAACTCGTCCATGCCAACCAGATATCCTAACCTAAGCTAGTCCCATTTTCCAGCACTTGGCCCATATCCTTCTAAATCCTTCCTATTCATATACCTATCCAGATGCCTCTGAAATGTTGTAATTGTACCAGCCTCCATCACTTCCATACATGCATCACCCTCTGCGTGAAAAGGTTGCCCCTTCGATCCTTTAAAATTTTTCCCCTCTCACTTTAAATCTATACCCCCACTCCAGGGAACAGACCTTGTCTATTATCTTATACTAAATTCTACTGTACTCTAAGCTACTTTCTCCCCCACCACACCCCCACCCCCCTGTCATTTTTCTCTCCACTCTGCAGGCACCCTGCCTCTATTCCTGATGAAGGGCTTTTGCCCGAAACGTCGAATTTCCTGCTCTTCAGATGCTGCCTGACCTGCTGTGCTTTTCCTGAGTGGTCAACAGGTGAAGCAGAGGCCTAAGTGGGCTGGAGGAAGGGGCATTATATTGGCACAAAGCACTGGCTAGACACTGGGGACTGAAAAGAGAGATTAGATTAGATTACAGTGTGGAAACAGGCCCTTCAGCCCAACAAGTCCACACCGACCCGCTGAAGCGCAACCCACACATACCCCTACATTTACCCCTATACCTAACACTACGGGCAATTTAGCATAGCCAATTCACCTGACCTGCACATCTTTGGACTGTGGGAGGAAACCGGAGCACCCGGAGGAAACCCACGCAGACATGGGGAGAACGTGCAAACTCCATACAGTCAGTCGCCTGAGGCGGGAATTGAACCCGGGTCTCTGGCGCTGTGAGGCAACAGTGCTAACCACTGTGCCAACGTGCTGCCCACTATGCACATGTACACAAGCATTTTTCCAATATTTCTGTTGTAAGGTTCTACCTCTGCTATCCATATACATCACATCATTCTCCACCACTTCCGCCATCCGTATACATCACATCATCCTCCGTCACTTCCACCACCTACAAACAGACCCAAACACCAGGGAGAGACATTCCCTCTGCAATTGCCTCGTCACCCACCAGCCCACACCTCACTCCCGGCATCTTCCCCTGCCACCGCAGGAAGTGCAAAACCTGCACCCATGTCTCCCCCTTCACCTCCGTCCAAGGCCCCAAAGGATCCTTCCACATCCGACAGAAATTTGCCTGTACCTCCTTCAATATCATCTAAGGTATCTGTTGCAACTGATGCAGTCTGCTCTACATTGGGGAGACAGGATGCCAACTTGCAGATTACTTAGAGAACATCTCTGGGACACCCGCACCAACCAACCCCACCACCCCATGGCTGAACACTTCAACTCCCCCTCCTACTCTGCCAAGGACTTGCAGGTCCTGGGACTCCTCCAACGCCAAACCCTTACCACCTGCGCCTGGAGGAAGAATGCTTCATATTCTGTCTTGGGCCATGCAACCACACAGGATCAATGTGGATTTTACCAGTTTCCTCATTTCCCCTTCCTGCTGAAGGTCGATTCTCCTGCTCCTCGGATGCTGCCTGACCTGCTGTTTTTTTCCAGCACTACACTCTCGACTCCGATCCCCAGCATCTGCAGTCCTCACTTTCTCCAAGGTTCGATACCCCAAACCTTGTACATCAAGTGACTTTCTCTGCACCACATCCTCTCCTCACTTATCATCTGTCCACCTGCATTTGCAGCAGAGGACCATTGTGTTCAGAACGTAGGAAAGGGTAAGTCATTCAGCCTCTTGAGCCAGTTTCATCAATGTGAGCATATTTCAGGCTGAGGGCTTCAACGTGTGTGCCTTTAAAGGTGTCAGTTTAAGTGTGAGCATATTTCAGGGGAGACGATTCAGCGAGAGTGTATTTCAGGGTCTAAGATTCCATGTGAGCATGTTTCAAAGAGAGATTCTGTGTGAGCATGAGATTGAGTGTGATTCAGGGTGAGAATTTCAATGAGCCTGTGTTTCAGGGTAAGTTTCAGTGTGAATATGTTTCACAATGTGAGAGTCAGTATGAGCGTGTTTCAGGGTATGAGTCAGTGTGTGTCTGTTTCAGGGTCAGAGGTTCATTTTGTGTGTTTCAGGGTATGAGAGTTCATGAGTGTGTGTGTGTTTCAGAGTGTGAGCGGAGTTGCTACACTTATTTTCTGGCTAAAAAGGTATTGGCAATTTCTTTTAACCAAGTAAGTTATAGAAATATTAGTTTTTCCTAAACGCTGGATGGAGTTTACCAATGCAAAGTCATGCTGTTTGTGATGAAAATGCACGAGCAATGTTAGAAATGGTAACTTTAACCCACCAACATGTTAGATACAGGGATACTGGTGCCACTATAAATGCCGGAGGAAACATCACAGAAGCGCTTCACAGAAGGGTCCCAAGCACTGAGGATGTCACCTAGACAGGGGACGAAACATCTGCAACACAAATTCCCAGCTCGGCGAACAGAACCACAACAACGAGCACCCGAGCTACAAATCTTCTCCCAAACTTTGAATATTATATGCATGATGTTTTTGGGAACTGTACTAGGAACCTTATACAAAACTTTGCTATTTTCAATTTAGAAAAGTGTATTTTGCAATTAATGGGATTATATTTTTACTATGTGTTTGTAACATTTGAAATTGTATTCTAAGTATGTGGTTTGGTTCATTTTATGTAATTGTTGTTCAAGCTCAATCTGCAGCATTGTGTGCTTATGGCTCTGCAAATGACGACTTTGTTAAAACTAAAACAAATTAAGTTATGACCTATCAAGCTAGTTCCTGTCTAGGATCTGATTTGTCTGATAATAATATTAAATGGGATAATTTCTCTCCATTTCATTCCAAAGTGACCTATCCTCTATCCTGAGACTGTGACCCCTTGTTCTGGATACCCTTGTCAGGGGGAGTATCATCCTTACATCCAGTCTGTCCAACCCTGTCAGAATTTTATACATTTGAATAAGATTCCCTCACATTCTTCTAACAGTGAATACAGCCCCGGTTGAACCAATCTTTTATGACAAAACTGCTATTCCAGGATTCAGTCCTTTTCTTTTAACTGCTGTTTCCTTGACTTCACTTAGCCTTTATGGCATTACTAGAGAAGCTATAACATTCGCTCCTGCCAAATCATTCCTTAAGATTTAATACAACTCCATCTATGGGTAAATTGTGGACAATCCAACAGTTACCATTCCAGATATTAGCTCACACACTTAACCTTGTACCCAGTGACAAAAGGTACAGGTATATATGCCCCATGAATACATTTTACTAAAACTTTGGCATTCATGTCATTCTCTGGTGAAATAGTCATGCCTTTCCCCAACAAGAGTTTGCGTGGCTCCTGTATCTCTATGTATCATCATAGGTTTATTAAATAATTATTCCTCAAATTATGCACTTTACACATTGACAAAAATTCCCAATAAATCATTGATCATTTGTTTACTTTGTTCATTTGCCTGCACTCAAGGTGTTTCCACCTAGTCTCGCAACTGCAGTCAGTGATATAATGTGTTCTGCAGTACTCTCAGTCTGGTATCCTTTCTCTGCTGACCATGGGATTTATCCAAGGATTCCATGGATAAATCCCATGGATTGACCTGACAACTTCCAGGAATCAGCACAACAGAAGTACCTTTGTATTTGGGAATCACTTCCACCTTCAGCACTCTCTTGTGTGGCCTGTGGACAAGATCCTGGGGCATTCTCAGCTGTCTTCTTGAATCTTGCATTCCTTTCACCTTCCCATCTTATCTTTGTTAGTTTATGGAAGTGACAGAAAAAAGGCTTAATTTTGTGGATCAACTCGCTGCTTATCTTGCTGTTTCCATTGCAAGCTTTCAATGCCCATTTGCAACAACATGGGGGTAAATTTTTAAATTCAAGGAAAATTACTCACTCAAGGGTCTCATACATAGTCTACATTTCATGCATGCATCCAACAATCAAATTTTTTGCTTTACCCTCTCAAAGCTGCTGAAGCTTATTTTTAAATTTTGCCTGTGACTCCTATGTAGCAAGATTACTTTTTTTTAAACCAGTTCATAGTCGATAACAACTGTCCTCAGAAAGCAAGCAATTTCATCAACCAACTCTCCAACAACAATGTTCAGTTTTCCTTGGGTCACCTGTTCAGCCATCTTTTTAAAGGAAAGGAAATATTTATCATAGAGCATAGAAAAGTACAGCACAGAACAGTCCCTTTGGCCCATGATGTTGTGCCCAGCATTAATCCTAATGCAAAATAACTTAACTTAACCTACGCACCCCTCACCTCACTGCTATCCATGTGCATGTCCAGTCGCTTAAATGTCCCTAATGACTGCTTCCACCACCACCGTTGGCAACGCCTTCCATGAATTCACAACTCTCTGCGTAAAGAACCTTCCTCTGACGTCCCCTCTATACCTTTCTCCTAATATCTTAAAACTAATAGAAACAGAAAATAGGAGGAGTAGGCCATGAGACCTTTCAAGTTTGCTCTGCCATTATGGTCATGGCTGATCATACAATTCAATAGCCTGTTCCAGCCCTTCCCCCCCATATCTTCTGATCCCATTAGTCCAAGTGCTATATCCAACTCCACTTTGAAATCAAATGTTCCTTTGGTTTTGACATTTTATATGGTAGAGAATTCCACGAGCTCCCCATTCTCTAGGTAAAGAAATTTCTCCTCATTTCAATCCTAAACGGTTTACCTCATATTCTTAGACTGTAGCCCCCAATTCTGGACTTCCCCACCATTGGGAACATCCTTCCTGCATCTACCCTGTTTAGTCCTGTTGGAATTTTATCGGTGAAATATCTGCACAAAGGTTGGTATCCCGTCACCAATTCACATGTGGAAAGTTCTTGACATTGGTCCAGCTCTCAAGAATGAACAGAAACTCTGACACTCCAGTCAGCCAGGGTTTCCTGACTGGACCAGATTAACAGCCCCAAATCAGGGAACTCATATTGTATGAGGTCCACCTGGTTGACCTCGTTACAATCATTACATCAATTCCTGAGTCTGGGAACATGGGCCAGTTCTATTTTGAAATTCCTCCTAGGACATTTAGCATGGGGTCAGGTTCCTTCAAATCTGCCTCTGATACAGGCAGCATGTAATGTGCAGTAGCTTGCCTGTTGCACCCAAAGCATCTTGGAAGAAACTCATTCTCCTCGTCAGGTGGCAAAAAGCAACAAAGCAGTGATATCCGCTGTGTTCATCTCAGATTCCAAGGCTTGTTGGTGAGGGAGAGCCCACCGGTTCCAGAACAGTCGGAAAGGCAGTCGAGGAGCTGGACACATTTTGCTTCCACTCCATTTGCAGGTTTGCAGCTTTCATATGGTCCATATGCTTGTTCGGGACAATTGCATCTAGTTAAATTTTACATGTCACTCAATCTGACCTTGGGTCAACCATGCCGTTTACCCATGGAGGGCCATTCCCATGGTTGCTATAGCAAACTCCATTCCCTTAAGTAAACTGTCTCTCTCACTTCGTGGAGTCCTGTGTCTGGTATTGGCATTCCTAATGCTGTTTCACCCTTCCCCTTCCCAGGCCCTAGAAGATCAGATTTAACTAGTACGGAATCTTCTCCCCATTAGCAACGGTGCTGAAGTTATCCCTGAAATTGCAAGAGGAGTGGTCCCATCATCAAAGAGGAACCAGGGCAGCTTGGTTTCTAGCGAAGCTGCAGGCTGTTTCTTTAACCTTTTGTTTCTGCCAGATCATTGGATGTTGGATAGCATACATATTGCATTGACATAGCATGGATATGTTGAATACCATTCAATTTTAGCAAATACTCAAATTTCCTGCTGGTGAATGATGGCCATTATCCATGATCAACACTTCCGGGAGTCCATGTATTGCAAAAGGTGCACACAGTTTTTCTATCATTGTCCCCATGTTTGATGAATGAACTCTACGCACATCCAGCCACTTTCAGTGGGTGTCCACAATAACTAAGAACATTGAGCCCATGAAAGGACTGCAAATTCAACATGCAAAAAGGGCCAGGATTTATCCAGCCGTTCCCACAAATGTGAGGGAGCTGCTTTGGGTAATTTTTGTCTTTATTAGTAAACATAGAACAGTACAGCGCAGTACAAGCCCTTCTGCCCTCAATGTTGTGCCAATCTGTGAAACCAATCTAAAGCCCACCTAACCTACACTATTCCATTATCATCCATAGGTTTATCCAACGATCACTTAAATGCCCTTAATGTTGGTGAGTCCACTACTGTTGCAGGCAGGGCATTCCATGCCCTTACTACTTTGAGTAAAGAACCTACCTCTGACATCTATCCTATATCTATCAACCCTCAACTTAAAGCTGCTTCCCCTTTTGCTAGCCATCACCATCCAAGGAAAAAGGCTCTCACTGTCAACCCTATCTAATCCTCTGATCATCTGGTATGCCTCTATTAAGTCACCTCTTAACCTTCTCTCTAATGAAAACAGCCTCAAGTCCCTCAGCCTTTGCTCATATGACACTCCCTCCATACCAGGCAATATCCTAGTAAATCTCCTCTGCATCCTTTCCAATACTTCCATATCGTACCTATAATGCAGCGACCAGAACTGGATGCAATACTCCAAGTGCAGCCACACCAGAGTTTTGTACAGCTGCAACATAACCTCATGGATCTGAAACTCAATCCCTCTACTAATAAAAGCTAACACACTTTACACCTTAACAACCCTATCAACCTGGGTGGCAACTTTCAGGGATCTATGCACATGGACACAGATCTCTCTGCTCATCCACACTACCAAGAATCTTACCATTAGCCCAGTACTCTGCATTCCTGTTGCTCCTTCCAGAGTGAATCACCTCACACTTTTCTGCATTAAACTCCATTTGCCACCTCTCAGCCCAGCTCTGCAGCTTATCTGTGTTCCTCTGTAACCTGTGACATCCTTCTATACTGTGCACAACTCCACCGACTTTAGTGTCATCTGCAAATTTACTAATCCATCCTTCTATGCTCTCATCCAGATCATTTATAAAAATGACAAACAGCAGTGGCCCCAAAACAGATCCTTGTGGTACAACACTAGTAAATGAACTCCAGGATGCACATTTCCCATCAACCACCACCCTCTGTCTTCTTCTAGATAACCAATTTCTGATCCAAACCGCTAAATCACCCTCAATCCCATGCCTCTGTATTTTCTACAGTGGCCTACCATGGGAAACTTTATCAACGCTTTACTGAAATCCATATACACCACATCAACTGCTTTACCCTCATCCACCTGTTTGGTCTCCTTCTCAAAAAACTCAATAAAGCTTGTGAGGCACGACCTACCCTTCACAAAACTGTGTTGACCATCTCTAAGCAAATTATCCCTTTCTAGATGATTATAGATCCTATATCTTATAATTCTTTCCAAAGCTTTGCCACAACAGAAGTGAGGCTCACTGGTCTATAATTACCAAGGTTGTCTCTACTCCCCTTCTTGAACAAGGGAATACCAATTGCTATCCTCCAGTCTTCTGGCACTATTCCTGTAGACAATAACAACAGTAAAGATCAAAGCCAAGGATTCTGCAATCTCCTCCCGAGCTTCCCAAAGAATCCTAGGATAAATTCCATCTGGCCCAGGAGACTTATCTATTTTCACACTTTCCAGAATTACTAACACGTCCTCCTTATGAACCTAAATCCCGTCTCGTCTAATAGCCTGTATCTCAGTATTCTCCTTAACCACAGTCTTTTTCCCGTGTGAATACTGATTAAAAAAAGTTATTTAGCATCTCTCCTATGTATTCAGACTCCACGCACAACTTCCCACTACTGTCCTTGACTGGCCCTAGTCATTCTTTTATTCCTGACATATCTATAGAAAGCTTTTGGATTTTCATTTATCCTACCTGCCAAAGACTTCTTAAGACCCCTACTGGCTCTTCTTAGCTCTTTCTTTAGATCCTTCCTGGCTAACTTTTAACTCTCAAGTGCCCTAACTGAGCCTCAGAGTTTGAGTTCAGAGCAAATTTTATTAAAGACTGGTTCTGCAATCATTGAAACGATTGCACCAGTATCAACCTCCATTAGAACCAAGTGACTATTCAACCAGACATGTATTTTGATTGGTTCTGATTTGGATGTTGCTAAGCAATTTAACTGTTACAAACTTTTCCTCGTGCACTATCCTGGAATACTGGCCTGTGACTTCTCTAACTCAATTTAGGTGTAGTCGAATTCTTTTACAATCCACAGTCCTCGTACCAACAGCAATCACTCTGACTTGCCAGCCTGTATCCTGAAGAAAATTTTAACCATTTGGCTGAGGCTTGGTTTTGTTTTGAGCTTTTGCTGTGGGCTGATTTGGGGTCCCTCTGTTCAGGATATGTCCAGAGTGAGGCTATGCAGTTGCACCACTCAAGTGGTATTCCCAAGCTCAGTTGGATTAGCGAGGGTGTCCACTCCCATCAGAATAACCTGCAACTCATATGTTCCACTTGCCGCATTTTCCAATGATAAAACCAGTTGTAGTGCCTGTTTGCGGTCCAGTTAGGTTTCAGCTAGTAGGCGCTTTTGCAAGGTTACATAATTAATCCCACATATCAGTCTCTCAACATCTCGTTAACAGTTAAATCAAAGTCAAATGCCTCTGCCAGTCGTCTTAAATATCGTCAAAATCTTGGATTCCCCTGGTTCTTGAATTGCCAAGTAAAACCGCTAACATCTCCGAATTAGAGGCTTTGATCGCAATATTCTAAATCCGTCAACTCTTGAAAGATTTTAGTATCTGTGCCTCAGGAAAAGTTAAACTCCTAATAACCAAAAAAGCTGTGCGTTCACAGCTGTCAGGAGAATTACTCATTGCTTTTCATCTGCCCCAATATCATTTGCCCGGACAAAAGAACACATTCTTTCCACATACTGGGCCCAAACTTCGATAGCATGATTCAATGAGTCAAGCTTCCCAAATAAAGGCATGATGCCAGAAATGCTTACCCCAACTCAAAGACAATTGTTGCGAGTGAACATCTTCAGGAATGTGCTTTTCTCTTGTCACCACTAAAATAACTGAACAGAAGCTGGTATCCTGTCACCAACTCACCCATTATTTACACACAGAAGGTCCTTGACAACTGATCCATCTTCCTCAGACCTAGCTCTGAGTGAACAGAACCTCTGACACGCCTGTTTATATTTTTTTCCCCACTCCTGTTTATCTTGGTCAGCCAGAGCTCCCTGATTGGACCAAATTAACAATCCCAATCAGGGAACCCATATTCTCTGAAGCCCACCTGGTTTGACCTTATTGCAATCACTACAATAGAGTTCTATAAGATGCCCTGTTATTCTTCTAAACTCCAGTGAATATAATTTTAACCAATCTAGTCTCGCTTTATATATCAGTCCTACCATCCCAGGAATCAGTCTGGTACATCTTGGTTACAGTCCCTCTGTACGAAGAAAATCCTACTTAATCCTAAAACGACCAGAATGGCACACAATATTCCAGGTATGATCTCATCAAGGACCTATACAATTGCAGCAAGACATCCCTGTTCCTGTACTCAAATCCTCTCACTATGAAGGCGAATATACTATTCCTAACTGCTTGCATCGCTTTCGTCAGATTTTGAAAGCCTACACAAATTTAAACAGTCCAATTGGGTTTTGACTCTGGTCTTTGCCAAAAGTCAGAGCCTTCTTTTAACGTTCCAGCCTTTTAACATTAGTTTATTGCCAAAACAGAATTTATTCAATGAATTGGCAATAATTTGTTAACATGCACAGCAGTGATATAAAAGTCTAAATGCCTACCTATCTAGATATCTCCAAAAGACCTATGCAAACACACTCATGGTGTTTCTCTTCTGAAAGAGAGGAAAAAAAGATTTCTGTACAGAAATGGACTTTCTGAAAAAAAACACCTTGGCCAATGGAATATTCATGAAGGTAAAGGGATAACGTATAGAATGTTCTCTAATGTTCATGCTTGTGTGATCAAGTCATTAATACTGTTTTTGATGGCTTGTAGAAACAACTTGCTCATGAAACAAGTCATGTTTGATGGGCGGCACGGTGGCACAGTGGTTAGCACTGCTGTCTCACAGCACCAGAGACCCGGGTTCAATTCCCACCTCAGGTGACTGACTGTGTGGAGTTTGCACATTCTCCCCGTGTCTGTGTGGGTTTCCTCCGGATGCTCCGGTTTCCTCCCACAGTCCAAAGATGTGCAGGCCATGCTAAATTGCCCGTGGGGTAAAGGTAGGGGTATGGGTGGGTTGTGCTTCGGTGGGACGGTGTGGACTTGTTGGGCCGAAGGGCCTGTTTCCACGCTGTAAGTAATCTAATCTAATATGTCGACAGTTCATAGTTGTTTACCTGTGGTTTGCATCAATTTACTTGTAATAAGTTGCAGTTTTTGTCAAGTACAGAAACCTTGTCCATATTTTCTATTAACTTGAATCTGAGTAACTAGGGGCATTCAGAAAATGCTCAACCTTTATGATAGTTTCGGGAATAGTAGGCTTATTTCCAGTGCACTATTCTTGTGAGGCATAACAGGAGGTATCAGGGGCCCTGCCAGTAATTGTCAAATCCTCTCTGGCCACAGGTGAGGTGCTACAGGACTGCAGGGGAAATATGAAAGAACCAGGCAGAGTGGGGAAGGATGAGTGGGGGAGAGGGCCGTGAGGAGACAGACAGGAACATACCTACTCAGCGAAGACGCCAACAATGAAAGCATCCC
>NC_057754.1:858266-874491 GCF_004010195.1 Chiloscyllium plagiosum
TTATGGGAGCAGGCACTGTCAGACGGTCAGTGTCATGGGAGCAGGCACTGTCAGACGGTCAGTATTGAGGGAGCAGGCACTATCAGAGGGTCAGTGTTGTGGGAGCAGGCACTGTCATACAGTCAGTGTTGTGGGAGCAGGCACTGTCAGACGGTCAGTGATGTGGGAGCAGGTACTTTCAGACGGTCAGTGTTGTGGGACCAGGCACTGTCAGAGGGTCAGTGTTGTGGGAGCAGGCACTGTCAGAGGGTCAGTGTTGTGGCAGCAGGCACTGTCAGAGGGTCAGTGTTGTGGGAGCAGGCACTGTCAGAGGGTCAGTGTTGTGGGGGCAGGCACTGTCAGAGGGTCAGTGTTGTGGGAGCAGGCACTGTCAGAGGGTCAGTGTTGTGGGAGCAGGCACTGTCAGACGGTCAGTGTTATGTGAGCAGGCACTGTCAGACGGTCAGTGTTGAGAGAGCAGGCACTATCAGAGGGTCAGTGTTGTGGGACAGGCACTGTCAGACGGTCAGTGTTGTTGGATCAGGCACTGTCAGACGGTCAGTGTTATGTGAGCAGGCACTGTCAGACGGTCAGTGTTGTGGGAGCAGGCACTGTCAGACGGTCAGTTTTATGGGAGCAGACACTGTCAGACGGTCAGTGTTGTGGGATCAGGCACTATCAGAGGGTCAGTGTTGTGGGATCAGGCACTGTCAAAGGGTCAGTGTTGTGGGAGCAGGCACGGTCAGACGGTCAGTGTTGTGGGAGCAGGTACTGTCAGAGGGTCAGTGTTGTGGGAGCAGGCACTGTGAGATGGTCAGTGTTGTGGGAGCAGGCACTGTCAGACGGTCAGTGATGTGGGAGCAGGCACAGTCAGACGGTCAGTGTTATGGGAGCAGGCACTATCAGAGGGTCAGTGTTGTGGGAGCAGGCACTGTCAGACGGTCAGTGTTATGGGAGCAGGCACTGTCAGACGGTCAGTGTTGTGGGACAGGCACTGTCAGAGGGTCAGTGTTGTGGGATCAGGCACTGTCAGAGGGTCAGTGTTATGGGAGCAGGCACTGTCAGAGGGTCAGTGTTTTGGGACAGGCACTGTCAGAGGGTCAGTGTTTTGGGACAGGCACTGTCAGAGGGTCAGTGTTTTGGGACAGGCACTGTCAGAGGGTCAGTGTTTTGGGACAGGCACTGTCAGAGGGTCAGTGTTTTGGGACAGGCACTGTCAGAGGGTCAGTGTTTTGGGACAGGCACTGTCAGAGGGTCAGTGTTTTGGGACAGGCACTGTCAGAGGGTCAGTGTTTTGGGACAGGCACTGTCAGAGGGTCAGTGTTTTGGGACAGGCACTGTCAGAGGGTCAGTGTTTTGGGACAGGCACTGTCAGAGGGTCAGTGTTTTGGGACAGGCACTGTCAGAGGGTCAGTGTTTTGGGACAGGCACTGTCAGAGGGTCAGTGTTTTGGGACAGGCACTGTCAGAGGGTCAGTGTTTTGGGACAGGCACTGTCAGAGGGTCAGTGTTTTGGGACAGGCACTGTCAGAGGGTCAGTGTTTTGGGACAGGCACTGTCAGAGGGTCAGTGTTTTGGGACAGGCACTGTCAGAGGGTCAGTGTTTTGGGACAGGCACTGTCAGAGGGTCAGTGTTTTGGGACAGGCACTGTCAGAGGGTCAGTGTTTTGGGACAGGCACTGTCAGAGGGTCAGTGTTTTGGGACAGGCACTGTCAGAGGGTCAGTGTTTTGGGACAGGCACTGTCAGAGGGTCAGTGTTTTGGGACAGGCACTGTCAGAGGGTCAGTGTTTTGGGACAGGCACTGTCAGAGGGTCAGTGTTTTGGGACAGGCACTGTCAGAGGGTCAGTGTTTTGGGACAGGCACTGTCAGAGGGTCAGTGTTTTGGGACAGGCACTGTCAGAGGGTCAGTGTTTTGGGACAGGCACTGTCAGAGGGTCAGTGTTTTGGGACAGGCACTGTCAGAGGGTCAGTGTTTTGGGACAGGCACTGTCAGAGGGTCAGTGTTTTGGGACAGGCACTGTCAGAGGGTCAGTGTTTTGGGACAGGCACTGTCAGAGGGTCAGTGTTTTGGGACAGGCACTGTCAGAGGGTCAGTGTTTTGGGACAGGCACTGTCAGAGGGTCAGTGTTTTGGGACAGGCACTGTCAGAGGGTCAGTGTTTTGGGACAGGCACTGTCAGAGGGTCAGTGTTTTGGGACAGGCACTGTCAGAGGGTCAGTGTTTTGGGACAGGCACTGTCAGAGGGTCAGTGTTTTGGGACAGGCACTGTCAGAGGGTCAGTGTTTTGGGACAGGCACTGTCAGAGGGTCAGTGTTTTGGGACAGGCACTGTCAGAGGGTCAGTGTTTTGGGACAGGCACTTCAGAGGGTCAGTGTTGTGGGAGCTGGCACTGTCAGAGGGTCAGTGTTGTGGGACAGGCACTGTCAGACGGTCACTGTTGTGGGAGCAGACACTATCAGAGGGTCTGTGTTGTGGGAGCAGGCACTATCAGAGGGTCAGTGTTGTGGGACAGGCACTGTCAGACGGTCAGTGTTTGGGAGCAGGCACGGTCAGAGGGTCAGTGTTATGGGAGCAGGCACTGTCAGACGGTCAGTGTTGCGGGGAGTAGGCACTGTCACACGGTTAGTGATGACGGGGATCTGCACTGTCATACGATCAGTGGTGAGGATGCAATGGTGTTGGTTGTGCCCTCTTTCGATTTTGGGTCATTCTAAGATTGTTGTCCATTGGAGCTTGCAGTCTGTAAATTGGCTGCTGCATCTTCTATCAGTAACTGGCTTTGTTTTAAAGCACTTTGGACTATTCGTAGGTGTGACTGCTCACACTCCCACGTTGTTGGCGGGTTGTCATTCATGATTGGAAAGGCGCTGAGAGAGTCTTGCTGCTGCCATAAATCATGCGAGACTCCCAAAATATTTCAAATGAAGTAGGTACTCAGTCTTTCTGAGACCTACACTTTGAAACAGTCTCGGCTTGGCACTTCTTTGTCGTTCTCACTCAGCTCAGCTCAGCTCAGCTTAGACAAACAGACAAATAGACAAATAATTCTCGGCAAAGTGCAGCAGTGACACCTACAGTTTGTGCAGGTACGGCAGGTACCAAACGTCAGAAAGAAACCAGGAATTCATTTAAAATATTTGTTTGCCTTTGGCTGAGAAACACTTGCTTATCACTTGAGCCATTCACAATCCCAGGACAAATTGTAGGCTTTGAAAGCCAACTAAGTAATTATTGTTAAAGTGAGGCCTCTGTTGTGATGTAGAAAACATGAAAGTCAATTGGCAGCACAGCAAGATCCTGCCCACAGCCATGTGCTTATGACACAGCCATTTCTCAGCAAATGTGTTGAGGGATTGAAATTGGGTAAAACTTACTCTTGCCCTTTTCAAAAACAGAGAACATTTTTTACCGTCAGAAGGTCCACAACCTCGATATTTATTCCCTCACTGTGTGTGAGATCTTGCTGTGCATAGCCTTTCTGCCCTGTTTCCCACATTACAACAGTGACAACACTTCAATGAAAATCTTCCTTTTTTGATTTGTTCATTGGACATGGGCATCGCTGGCTGGGTCAGCAGCCCATTGCCTGACCCTAGTTTCCCTAGAGAGGGTGGTGCTGAGCTGCCTTCTTGAACCTGTTGTTGAACAGAGCCACTACACATGACGTGGACAGGCTTGTCCCAGCTCAGGACAGATCGTTCTACACCCATCCTTGACTCTGCTTTATCGACATTTTCCTAACCAACCTGCTCAGAGATGTTATTACACCTTGAGACTAGGCCTCTTGGATCAGAGGTAGGAACACTACCACTGGACCATTAAAACCCTCCAGGGTCTGCTTCAATCTTTTCTCTCTTATACCCAGCCACACAACTGAGCAACTTCACCACCACCAAAATCCCTGGGACTTTGTTTTTAATTACTTTAACTACCAACAGTAATCACCCATGGCGCCAATCAAATATTTACAAGCAAAGGCCTTTATGGCCAATGGAAACCATCAAAAATGAAGGAGAGGGGAGGGTGAGAGGGAAGGGGCTAAATCAAACTGGAATTGGAGGGACAAATAAAGCACTACATCCCTCATGGTGCCCACCTCTCTAAAGGCATCAAGAGAGACAGATGGATTTGAACCTGGATCCCTTGAGTCTTCTGTGTGTCTCTGGAATATTACTGCAGCAACAATATCACCGCACTATCAACTCCCCAGTAAAAGCAGCTAAAGAGCAGAGTTTCAGCAGATAGGCCATGCCTGTATGAACTCATACTCAACTAGCTCCCTAAGGAGCTCCATTGGCCTCATAGGGGTTGTCACACTAGTAGTTGTGGGCATGGAAAGTGATTTCTAAGAAACCATTGTGAATTTCTGCAGTGTACCTTGTAAATGGTACACACTGCTGCAACTGAGTGTTGATGGTGGATGGAGTAGATGTAATGCCAATCAAGTAGGCTGCATTATCCAGGATGTCAAGCTTCCTGAATGTTGTGGAGCTGCACTCCACCAGGGAAGAGGGGAGTATTCCTTCACACTCCTGCCTTGTATCTTGGAGATGGATAGGTTCTGGGGAGTCAGGAGATGAGTTACTCAGTATAGGATTCCCAACTTCTGACCTGCACTGAATTTATATAACTAGTCCAGTTCAATTTCTTGTCAATAGTAACCCTCAGGATGTTGATAGTGGGGCATTCAGTGATGGTAGTGCCAAAGAATTTGAAAGGGTAATGAATAGATTGCCTGGCATTTGGGTGACATGAATGTTACTTGCTACTTATCATCCCAAGCCTCGATATTGCTCAAGTTCTGTAGCATTCCCCACTCTGACCTTATTGTGCAGAGAAGGTCATTGATGAAGCAGCTAAGATGGTTGGGCCTAGGACACTATCTTGAGGAACTCCTGCAGACCTGCCTTGGAACTGAGATGACTGACCTTCAACAACCACAAACATCTTCCGATGTCCCAGGTATGACTCCAACCAGAGGAGAGTTTTATTCCCAACTCCCATTGACTCCAGGTTTCCTAGAGCTCCCTAATATGCTGAGTGGCCCTGGCGGAACCCAAACTGGGTGTCACTGAGCAGGCTTTTGCTGAGCAGGTGCTATTTGATAACACTGTTGATGACACCTTCGATCACTTTACTGACGGTCGAGAGTAGACTGATGGGGTAGTAATTGGTGAGTTGGATTTGTCCTGCTCTTTATGTACAGGACATACCTGGGCAATTTTCCACATTGTCTGATAGATGACAGTGTTGTAGCTGTACTGGAACAGCTTAGCGAGGTGAGCAGCAAGTTCTAGAACACAATTCTTCAGTACTGTTGCCATTATGTTGTCAGGGCCCATAGCCTCTGCAGTGTCCAGTGCCTCCAACTGTTTCTTGATATCATATGGAATGAACTGAATTGGCAGAAGACTGCAGGAGGAGGCCGAGATGGATCACCCACTTGGCACTACCACTTGAAGATTAGTGGAAAAGCTTCAGCCTTATCTTTTGCACTGATGGGCTGGGCTGTTCCTTCATTGAGGATAGGGATATTTGTGGAGTCTCCCTCTCCATCTCAGCCACCATTTATGACTGCATGTAGCAGGACTGCAGATAAAGTTGCTGGGTGTGTTTTGGAGAGCCTGAGCTCATGCAAGGTGCAACTGTTACATTTATTTAATTGTTTTATTCATCGCTGTCAGGATGTAGGCCCTGCTGAAAATGGTGATATTCATTGGTTGTCTTTAATCAGTTGTTTTCGTTTCACCAATTACCACTGTCTTGGCCGCTGGAGAGAACATGAAGGTCACCTCCATTGATCTAGTACTGGGGTCAATCAAAAATCTCTCCAATTCAGCCCTGAACACACAGCTTCCATTGATTGGGGTGGGGGGGGGGGGAGAATAGAGACAGAATTCCACTACCTTCTCATTACCATCTGTGAAGAAATTTGTCCTCATCTCCCTTAAATGGGAGACTGTGCACCCGAGTGCCAGAATCCCCCAACAAGGAGTCATCCTCTCAGTATCCACCCTGTTTAGTCCTCTCAGGATCTTAACCAAAAAAAACCAGCTGCGGATGCTGGAAATCTGAAATGTTTCAGGTCTACTGAGCCTTCTTCAGAATGGCATTAACTCTGCTTTCTCTCCTCAGACACTGCCAGACCTGCTGAGTTTCTCCAAGGATTTGTTTTCTCTCAGGATCTTATATGTTTCAATAAGATCACCTTTCATTCTTTGAAACTTTGATCAGGAGTGGCTCAATGTGCTAACCTTTCTTCACAAGATTGCTAGTCTCATCCGACAGCCACTATCTACCCATAATGTGAAACACAATAGTTTCCCATAGTAAGCTGAGACAAGGACAGAGATGAGTGGATTATAATGGCACATTACAGAGCTATAACTGAGGTATTAAAGACTGTAAGTACTGATAAAGCTCACAGGTGACATTGAAACGGAATTTGCTGATTTGGACAAATATCTCTCTGTTCTTATTGGTAGGACACTGGTTCCAAATCAGAGCTTACCACCTGGTGTTTGGGAAATTAGGTCAAAGCTTTTCTCTTGATTTGCCCTCAGTGAACTGCAGTGAACTGTGCAGCTCCACAATGGATGAACAGTTAGGACTGCTGCACTCAAGCCCATCTGATTGGACTGCGTTGTGAATCCCCCTGGCCCCAGTAGCCCTTCCCTCCCTGGAGATTGAAAGAGAGAGGGTGGCAGAGATTGTTTGAAAAACCAGCACAGACATGGTTTTACTCAAAGTGAAATTCACCTTTCAAAAACGTGTCCACTTGGCGCAAACCCTATGGATGCTCTGCTGGCTCTCAGTCCTTACTGGAATCCTGACTTTCGCTTTGGGAATTTACCTCAAATGTGAGCTGAAGAGACGGAGTGAGGTGATGGACAACACTGATATTCACCTTGTCCCCAATACCCTGATCGTGGTGGGCCTCCTGTCTATGCTCCTCAACTTCATCGGGGTGAAGATCAGCAGTGATTCATTGGACCTGGCCAAGTTCCCCCGATGGAAGGGTTATGTGGAGCCGTACCTCGTCTTTTCATTCCTCTTCACCTTCCTCATGCTGTTTGCTTCACTCCTGAGCTACTTCATGAGAGGGAACCTGGACGCCTCGCTGAAGATTGGCCTGAGAAACGGAATCCGTTTCTACAAGGACACAGACACCCCAGGGAGGTGCTATCAGAAGAGGACCATAGACCACATCCAGATGGAATTCCAATGCTGTGGCAACAACAATTACAAGGACTGGTTTGATGTGCAGTGGATCAGTAACCGATATCTAGACTTCAACAACAAGGAAGTCAGGGAGTAAGTTCTGACAAAATATCACCAGTCTGAAATGTTAACTCTGTCTCTCTCCTTACATATGCTGCTGACAGGCTCTTGGGTTTTGCTGGTTTTATGTCAGTATTTCTTTCTGCTTTGTCTCTTTGAAAGGTATTAATCTTTTCAGTGCTCCCCTCCCCCCACCCCATCATCTCTCTGCTTGGTCTCCCTCAGTGGGGTGACCCAACTGAGGAAACTCGAGGTCAGTAGAGAGAGATTCACCCTGAGTAAGGGGCAGAACCTTCAGATCGGAGATGGGGTGATGTCAGGAAGCACTTCTTCACACAAATGGGAGGGCAAATGTAGTATTCCACCCCTCCCCCTCCCACTGCCCAAAAATGGCCCTCGAGGCCAGCAGGGGGGAGGTCAGTGTGAGGGGCAAGGGTGAATTGAAAATGTGAGAGGTCATGTCGGTAGATTTTTGTTACATTGAATTGACAGCACAGACAGGCCATTGGAGCCAAGGCACCCTGCACTGGTGTCTGCTCTCCACTCACCCTGCTTCCTGCCACCAGAATCTGACAGTCCTTTCTCCATTGCGTGCTTCAATAACTCCATACTTTATCCCCAGCTAAGGTAATTAAGTGATTACAGCACAAGGGGAGATGAGTTTAAGATACAGATCAGTCGTGATCTGATGGAATGGTAGAGCAGGGCTTGGGGCTGAATTGCCTCCTGCTGTCTCAGTGTTGAGTGTGAATTGAATTCCAGGAACTGAAAGTTCAGGTGAATCTGGGGTAGGAGTTGGTCCCTTCTGCTCACCCTACCATTCCAAAAAATCCTGGCTGATCCAAGTGTGGCCTCACCCCCACAAATCCCACCGATCCCCCCAGTACTCTGGTTAGTCAAAAGCCTCTCTACCTTTACCTCCAAAATGTACACTGAGGCCACTTTTGGAATACTGTGTTCAATTCGGGTTTCCCTGCTATATGAAAGATGTTGTGAAACTTGAAAGGGTTTGGAAAAGATTTACAAGCATGTTGCCAGGGTTGGAGGATTTGAGCTACAGGGAGAGGCTGAACAGGCTGGGGCTGTTTTCTCTGGAGTGTTGGAGGCTGAGGGGTGACCTTATAGAGGTTTACAAAATCATGAGGGGCATGGATAGGGTGAACAGCCAAGATCTTTCCCCAGGATAGAGGAGTCCAAACTCGAGGGCATAGGTTTAGGGTGAGAGCGGAAAGATTTAAAAGGGACCTACAGGATAACTTTTTCACGCAGAGGGTGATGCGTGTATGGCATCTGGATGGGTATATGAATAGGAAGGGTTTAGAGGGATATGGGCCAAAAGCTGACAAATGGGATTAGATTAATTTAGGATATCTGGTCAGTATGGACGTGTTGGATCAAAGGGTCTGTTTCTGTGCTGTACATCTCTATGACTCTATGAGTCAACTACTGTTCTCTGGGGAAGAGAGTCCTACAGCCCTCGGAGAGAATCAGACTCCTCCTCAGCTCTAATAATGAACATGTGTCGATTATTGGTCAGACCACACAGAGGTGGTTCCAGTCACACATTACAACAGCTGGTGAAGGCACTGGAGAGGGAGCACAGAGGGTCTACCAGAAATTTACACACTTATACATCAGGAAAGGACTGGCAGTCTGGGTGGCCTCTCTCAGGGAAATATTGGAAGTAATTCAAAAGACATTCACTTGGCAGATTCCTGGGATGAAAGAGTTGATTTATCAAGAATGGCTAAACAGGTGAGGCCTTTATTCATTAGAGTTTAGAAGAATGAGGGGTGATCTTTTGGAACATATAAGATTCTGAAAGGACTTGACAGAGGAGATGTTGAGATGTTTTCACTAGTGGGGGCATCTCAAACTAGGGGCTAGAGTTAAGGAGACACTCACTTAAAACAGAGGTATGAATGTTTGGAATTCTCCAGCCCAGACAGTAGTGGAAGCTACACCACTGGAAGTATTCAAAGAGGAGGTAGATGCATTTTTGCAATATCAGGGAGTTGAGGGTCAGGAGAAGTGGACACAGAAGAGGACTTGAGTCTAGGGATAGGACTGATGGGTCAAATAGCCAACTCTTGATCCCATTTCTTAGGATCTGAAACTGGGCGGTGACCTAAATGAGGTCACTAACTTGATGAAAGGTTCTGACAGACTGGATACAGACCCAATGCTTCCTCTGTCACGGAAAAGCAGATCCAAGGGACATTAAGGGACCTGAGCAGGAATTAAGGAGAAATGTTCCCCCTCCTCCCCCAGTGAGTGGGGAGAATGTGGACACACTCTCACAGGGAGGGCTCAACAGGAATCATGTCAATCCAATGAAGAGAGAGCTGAACAAATAGGTGAGGGAGAAGGGAGGAGAGGTTTTCCACGGTAAGTTTATGCAATTAAAGATGGGAGGACACACTCGCCAGCAAGGGCTGGTTGGGCTGAATGGTCTGCTACTGGGTGGGGTTTATCCTGTGTAAGTCTGAATAATGAGTAGGCTCTCCCTCCATGTGATCTAACATGTTTGGATATGGTTTCAGTCGCATTAAGAGCAATGTGGATGGCAGGTACCTGATCGATGGTGTCCCCTTCAGTTGCTGTAACCCAAACTCTCCTCGACCCTGTATTCAGCGTCAGATCACCAACAATTCTGCACATTTCAACTACGAGTTTCAGACGGAAGAGCTGAACTTGTGGATGACAGGATGTCGAGAGGCTCTGCTCAGCTATTATACAGGGATGATGGCAACCATTGGGACCAGTGTGCTGCTCTGTTATGTCACACAGGTAAGAGCTTCCCTCCCCTGCATAGCCAGGCCATGTCCTCATGCACTCTCCCTCAGAGTTTCCCTTTCTCCTGGGGTAGTTAAAAGCAGCACTGTCACCAAACAAGGAAAGGAAATAGAGAATCAGCCTCCATTGAATGGTGGAACATCTTGATGGGCTGAATGGCCTACTTCTGTCCACATGTCTTACTCCCAGGAGAAGGCTGGTGCTGTGGAGATCTATCCCCAGGATGCTTACTATCTTGTTGTCCACTTCTGGCAGCCTGACCTCTCCCCCATCATGCTTTGCTACTGGGAGTATTTAGTCATTAGTGAATACAAATGTCCAGAGCCAGCTGGGTTTAAGGTCATTATTCTGTGAGTCTGTAGAGGGGACACTCGATAATATGAAGAGATGTCTGTGTCTCACCACATGTGTGTTAGGGATTTGTACTGAAGCCCTAGTGATACAGACAAACAGAAACAGAAACAGAAATAGCTGGAAACCCTCAGCAGGTCTGGTAGCATCTGTGGAGACAGCAACAGAGTTAACATTTTGGGTCCAGTGCCCCTTGTTCAGAACCGATGCAAGTGATAATGACTGAGGTTGGCTGCGTAGGGATGCTGGCTGGTCCTGAACCAGTTTAGAAAGCATTACTCTCATTGTGGCCATTCTAAGCCAACCCACTGACATATGGGGCTTTGTCACAAAGAATATGTGTCTCCCACGGCTGGATTCAGTGGATATCCTTTTGCTGGATCTTGTTTCAGGTGGGACCACAGCATCAGAAACGGGAAGGCCTTCCAAATTTTGCAATGTAATGTCAAAGCCTTCTGACTCTCAAGACAAACCTCATTGGCTTGTCTTACTCCCAAGGAAAGTGAGTTGGCGTAACAGCTGAGTGTGTGTTGGGGAATGGGGAGAGGTGCAGGGGTCAGGAAGGATTACAAAAGCAGAGTGCTCCTTTTTTTTTTATAGATATTTTTATTAGAAATTTAACATTTTCGCCTCGTCGAATGCCTTCCTCTTTCGAACCAGAGCCGGGGAAAAGTCCTGAAATAGCATGATCTTGGATCCTTTGTAGATCAGAGTGCTCCTTAAACAGAGAATGAATACTAAGATGCAGGGGGATTTCGGTGTTCTAGTGTTTCTGACACAAAACCTTAGTGTGCAGGTGCAACAAGTTCTTTAGAAAGAAGGGCAGGGTTCTGAAGAAGAGTCACTGAACCTGAAACGTTATCTCTGATTTCTCTTTACAGATACTGCCAGACTTGCTGAGCCTTTCCAACAATTACCGTTTTTGTATTTTAGAAGACAAATTGTTTTGCAAGGGGGATTGAACGTATAAGTAAGGATGCAATGCTTCAGTTATACAAGGCAGTGGTGAGACTACATCTTGAATACTGTGTGCAGTTTTGGAGTCCTTATTTAAGGAAAGATGTGAATAGAAAGAAGGTGGTTTACTGGATTGATACCTGAAATGAGTGGGTTATCTAATGAGGAAAGATTGGACAGGATGGGCTTGTTTCCACCGGATTTGTTAAAAGTGAGGATGACAACTGGCAAATATAAGATCTTGTTTGGCAGGTAATTCCGGGTGATCAAGGGTTTCTGGAATTCTTGCTGTTTAAGATAAAAGAGTGAGGTTGGGGTCAGGTGAAGGTCAGAGACATGTCTCCCCAGTCTGTCACTCAGTTACAGATTTTCTTTCCATCATTCCCAGGGCATGACTGTTACTGGTAAGGCAGCATTTAGTGCCCATCCACCGAGGTGTCTTTGCCCCAGTGTCAGAGAGCGGTTATGAATTAAGCACGGGATCTGGTGAGCCACATTGGCTTCCTAAAGGGACATAAAATGGTTGGGTCATTCTGACAATTCCAACAGCTCCATGGGGTCACTTTACTCACCGCACTTTCAAAGATTGAATCCCACTTCTCGAAGTGAGCTGTTGAGATGTGAATTCTTGCTCCTTAATGACTATTACCATTAGTACCACTATTTCTACTCCCAAACTCACAAATGAGATCTCATTGAGACCTATGACTTCCTTTTTGTATTCTGTGTTTTAACCAAGCTTCAATTCCCTGTCGCAAAGCTCAGTGCTGACATTCTCAATACAGTATACTGCTGTCTCTGGCAGGTGTTTATTGCTGGCCTGGGAGTGGGGAGAGTAATTCTAGATTCCCACTGTCCTGAAGCACTAGGCAGTGCCCCCTGAACCCCTTGTTCTGAACCCCACTAGAGCAATTATTTCTCTCTATTTACCCAGTCAAGTCTTTCAATCAATATCTCAGTGCAAGTTCTGATTACCTTCCACAGCTGTCCACTCATTTTGCCTGGTTTATGTCAAACCCTTATACACCTCTTCGGAATTTTATCCTTATTTTATGTCTTATTCTCCTAACCAAAATATATCAACTCTACCTCAAATATCATCTGCCACCTGTCCATTCACACCAACCAGTCGGTGTTTAGAGGATTCAGTGGGATCTGGGCCAAATGCTGGCAAATAGGACTAGATCAGTTTTGGAGACCTGGTCAGCATGGACGAGTTAGACCAAAGGGTGTTTCCATGCTGCATGACTCTATGACTTCAGTCAAGTCACCTCTCAATCTTCTAAATGCCAGAGGAAACATGCCCAGTCTGTCCAACCTTTCCTCACAAGGCAACAGGGAGTTCTGTTCCTGTTAACGTAATATCCAGGTTTGGGATGACAAATAACAAATAACATTCAGGCCACACAGTCCTAAGCATTGACCACCTTCAACAAGTGAGAATCTAACCATCACCCTTCAAAATTCATTGGCATCATCATCATCACTGAAGTGTGTGTGAGACTCCCGAAAGCAAGCCAGTCTACCATCTCCAATGCACAAGGCCGGCATGTCATGGAATACTGCCCACTTGCCTGGATGGGTGTAGCTCCAACAACACTCAAGAAGCTTGACACCATCCAGGATAAAGTAACGCACTAGATTGGCATCATATTCACAAGCATCCACTCCCTCCAACACCAATGCTCGGTAGCAGCAATGTATAACATTACATGATTACACTGTGGACATTCTCCAATCTTCCTTCCACAGTGGCACGGTGGCACAGTGGTTAGCACTGCTGCCTCACAGCGCCAGAGACCCGGGTTCAACAACCGCCTCAGGCGACTGACTGTGTGGAGTTTGCACGTTCTCCCCGTGTCTGCGTGGGTTTCCTCCGGGTGCTCCGGTCTCCTCCCACAGTCCAAAGATGTGCAGGGTCAGGTGAATTGGCCATGCTAAATTGCCCGTAGTGTTAGGTAAGGGGTAAATGTAGGGGTATGGGTGGGTTGCGCTTCGGCGGGGCGGTGTGGACTTGTTGGGCCGAAGGGCCTGTTTCCACACTGTAATCTAATCTAAAAAAAAAAGTACCATCCAAATACATGCCCACTTTCATTAAGAAGAACAAGGGCAGCAGATACATGGGAACACTACCCCCTGCAAGTTCCAGGGGTATGGGTGGGTTGCGCTTCAGCGGGGCGGTGTGGACTTGTTGGGCCGAAGGGCCTGTTTCCACACTGTAATCTCATCTAAAAGAAAAAGCACCATCCAAATACATGCCCACTTTCAATAAGAAGAACAAGGGCAGCAGATACATGGGAACACTACCCCCTGCAAGTTCCCTTCCATCCTGACTTGGAAATATATCACCATTCCTTCACTGTCACTGGGTTAAAATCTTGGAATTCTTTCCCAAACAACACTCTGGATGTCCCTACAGCACATGGACCGCGGTGATTCAAGAAGATAGTTCAGCACCACCTTCGCCAGGGCAACTACAGACGGGCAATAAATGCTGCACCAGCCAGCAGTGCCCTCATTCCAGGAATGAATTTTTAAAAGTGCTCATTCCAGGAACCAATCCAGGAAACGTTCTCTCACATCATTCCTCACATAAGGAGACCAAAACTGCACACAGTATTGGAGAAGTGGTCTCACTAATACCCTGTATAACTGAAAAAGAACATCCTTACTTTTATGTTTAATTTCTCTTGTAATGCAGGATAGCATCCCATTTACCTCCTAATTACTTACTGAAATGGGATTCCACACTCTGAATTATGGAAATGGGAATAGAAATCAAGCCACTTATCATAGGATACAGATAGATTCATTGTGCTACTTTAACTTACGGTCATCTGCAAACAAGCCAGTGGAAGTCTCCATTCCTGCATCTGAGTCACTGGGAAATTCAGTGAGATGTTCCTGATCTTCAGAGATCATATCTGACCATACAGCAAACAAACGATTCTGTTTAATCCATACTAAACCCCAACCAATTACTGCTGAGTGACTCCTGATTACCTTAAAGTAAAACCTAGATCCCAGCTTCTCAAATGACATTGCCGATTTTCCTGCTGTTCTGTGGCTATCTGAGTTTTGGAATCTTGTTTATTTTGTGTGACTTCTGTATAGCTCGGTGTGTTGACTGGACTGCGTTACCTCAGCATTGCAACAGAGGCTGTTGTGGGCCAAGAGAATCCTGAGTGTGACTCCGAGGGCTATTTGCTGGATAAAGGGCCATTGGAGACACTGTACGTTACTGCCAAAGCACTCAAGGCCAAGTTCAACTTCAACCAAGTGCAGACAGAGCCAGCACCAACTGAGACGGCAGCGACAGAGGGCAACAAAACCGAAAAATAGACATTTCCTAACCCAGAAAGGTACACGCTGGGTAATGGCAGTTACCCAGAAGCAACTATCGGCCATAGCTGACCTTTAACATTGAATGTCCTTCTGTTTGAATTTCATGCAGTACTGCACTTGTCCTCAGCATTGCCCTGCTTACTGTTTGGGAGGGGAGAGGGGTTGCACTGAGTGACCTTTAATCCTAGCGACTCTCTCCCCAGTCTCAATCCCACTGCCTCAGGCCAATCTGTAAGGTCCCTCACTTGGCAGAGATTTGTCTTCCCTTCATCCAGGCTTTAGTCAGGATTAATCCTCAGCTCTGAGCAGTTAGCACCTGACCTTTAACCCTTGGAACCAAGTTCAGATAGCAGCACTGTGATCAGTGACCTGTCTGGCTTCATTACTCTGGTTCACCCATTCCTGGGGCATCTCAATTCATGACCTCTCAGAAAACACCCACTATCGCCCAACTCTGATATCTGTGCAAATAATGAAGAGAATTGTTCAAAAACATTGAAGAAAACTCATAATCCTTTTTTAAATCCCTCCCCTTCACCACCCCATGACTGTGACCTTTTTCCTGGGCTTCATTACAGCTGTCTAATATGCTTCATTCTCAATTCCTTCAGCATCTAATACAATCCTGCAGCTAATAGAAACGCCTGGATAAACCTGCAGCAAGGGCTGAGGTCTTTCCAACAATGAAAGTGGCTGTCTGAATGACCAAATGGTACGACTGAAATGGCTGACCTCAGCCTCGGGAGGAGGTTGAAAGGATAAAGGTGGGATGTTCCTGAGAATGGGTCACTGTGCAAAGTATACTCTGTAGTAAGTTCTCTGTAGATCTGCTGTCAAATGATAAAATGTAGTCACAACTCAATAAACCAAAGTGATCAAGGCAATTCTGAAATAAAGGTCTGAAATAAAGTGGGATCGAGGAACCGTAAGAACATTATTTATCCAAACAGTTTCAGATAAAAATGGTTGTTCTATAACATTTGCATTTATCTAGAATCATTAAGGGAGCAAAACAGACAAGCATTAGCAAACAAAATGTCACACTGAGCTCTATTGAGAGGTATTTCAACAAGAGCCTCTTGGCCAAAGAGTCAGTTTTAAGGACCATCCTGAAAGGCAGAGAGGGTTAGAGAGGGTATTTAAAGCTGAGATAGGGAGAATCTTAGTCAGTTAGGGAATTGAGGGTTGTGGGGAAAGGACAGAGAAGTGAACTTGAGGATTGTTGAATTAGCCATGATCTTACTGAATGACAGAATGGTCAACTCCGGTTTCTATTTCATATGATCTTATGGAACTCCCAAAGTTAGGACTGCAGGCAGCTGAAGGCATGGCTGCCAATGGTGAAGTGAAGGGCATTGGGGATGGTCAAGAGGATGGAATTGGAGAAAGTGACAGAGATAGGGCAGGAGTGTATGGGCTGGAGGAGGTTGCAGAGATAGGGAGGAGTGAATGGGCTAAGGGTGGTCACAGAGATAGGGAGGGGGTTTAGGGGCTGGAGGAGGTTACAGAGGTAG
>NC_057754.1:874694-876920 GCF_004010195.1 Chiloscyllium plagiosum
TAGGAAGAGAATGTAGAGGCTGGAGGAGGTGACAGAGATAAGGAGGCATTTACGGGCTGGAGAAGGCTATAGAGATAATGGGGGGATATGGAGGCTAGATGAGGTGAGATCCCAGGAGACCATGTATATGAGGATTTAAAATTAATACCCAGTTGGATGAGGAGCCAGTATGAGTCCCTGGGCACAGAGAGTGAGGGGTAAACACGATTTAGCGCGTGTGGGGCCTTGACAAATCTTTCATCAAACTGTGAGGGATAACTGGTGTAAATAAGAGTTGGTGAGTTACTGAGTGTTGCAGAGTCAGGACAAAGAATTAAGAACAGTTTAAATTATTTGTCATCATTATCCACCTCAGGTTATAGCAATGTGACTATCGCAGAGAGGTGGGTAATCCCTTTAACCAGGTTAATCTGTTACAAAGCTTCCTGCAATCCAGAACCAGATTTAATGTTCAAATCGTACAAAGGTCAAACCCGTTGGGGGAACCTGAGGATGAGACAGATGTGGAATTTGGAGATTCAGACGATGCAGAGGAGGTAGTGAGAGGCATTCCACTGCTGACAGACTCTACTTGGAACTGTACTCAGCCTCTATTTTCACAGGTGGACTGATTCTTTCAACTCCCTGTCACTATTTCGCAAAACACAACACAACTTGGTCCACATGTTCCTCAAAGTTACATCACCAACCACCAGAAACCATTGCAGTCAGTCAGCCAGCCTTCAATGTACACCTCAAATTCAGGTAAAACAAAGAAAATACACAGTTGTCATAACACACACAATCCTCTTCTGAAATGGAGGCTAATAAGACTGACTCCCTTGCTACAGACATTGTCAGATAGATGCCAGTGTTGTAACTGTACTGGAACAGCTTGGCTAGGGGGATGTTCTGGAGCAAAGTCTTCAGTACTATTGCTGGAGCACTGTCAGCACCCATATCCTTTCCAGTTCACAGCTGGAGTGAATCGAATTGGTTGAAGCCCACTGATGTGCTGAGCTTCTCCATCATTGAGGATGGGGATATCTGTGAAACCCCCTTCTCCAGTGAGTTGTTTAATTGTCCACCACCATTCATGAGCGGAATGGTAGGATTGCAGAGCTTCGATCTGATCCATTGGTTGTGGGATTGCTTAGCTCTATCATTCGCTGCTTCTGCTTGTTGACACACAAGTAGTCCAGTTCGGTAGCTTCGCCAGGTTGATATCTCATTTTCAGATATGCCTGGTGCTGTTCTTGACATTCCTCTTGCATTCTCCATTGAACCAGGGTTGATCCCCTGGATTGATGGTAACGGAGGATATGCCAGGCCATGAGGGAGTATGAGAGAATGTGTTGGGAGTATGCATCTGCTGCTGTTGGTGGCGCACAGCACCCCATGGATGCCCAGTCTTGAATCCCTAGATCTGTTCAAGGTCTGTCGCAGATTTACAGGAATATCCCGAGGATGAAGGGTTTGTCATTTGAGGAATGGTTGAGGACTCTGGGTCTGTACTAGATGGAGTGTAGCAGCATGAGAGGGAATCTGATTGAAATTTACACAATACTGAGAGAACTGGATTGAATGGATGTGAAGAAGATATTTCCATTAGTTGGAGAGACAAGGACTCGGCACAGCCTCAGAGAGAGGGGATGACCCTTTAGAACTGAGCTGAGGAGGAATTTCTTCAGCCAGAGGATGGTCAATCTGTGAAACTCATTGCTGCAGAGGGCTGTGGAGGCCGAGTCATTGAGTATATTTAAGACAGGTTCTTGATTGGTAAGGGGATTGAGGGTCACAGGGTGAAGCGGGAGAATGGGATTGAAAAACGTATCAGGTATGATCGAATGGTGGAGCAGTCTCAATGGACAAATGGCCTAATTCTGCTCCACTATCTTGTGGTCTTATTTAACAAGTTATAGTGCCACACAACATGACAATGGATGAGAAGGTAAGACGTAATCTCCACAAGGACAGTGCGGGGGTCACTCTTATCGATACTGTCATGGACAGATACATCTGCAGCCAGCATATTGGGAAGGGTGAAGTCATAGAGTCATAGAGCCATAGAGATGTACAGCATAAAAACAGACCCTTCGGTCCAACCAGTCCATGCCAACCAGATATCCCAACTCAATCTAGTCCCACCTGCCAGCACCCAGCCCATATCCCTCCAAACCCTTCCTATTCATATACCCATCCAAATACCTCTTAAATGTTGCAATTGTACCAGCCTCCACCACATCC
>NC_057754.1:877597-880584 GCF_004010195.1 Chiloscyllium plagiosum
GTCTCAGTCCCAACCCTCAAACTCAGCACCACCTTCCTAACCTGCAATCTTCTTCCTGACCTCTTCGCCCCCACCCCAATCCGGCCTATCACCCTCACCTTATCACCCTCACCTTGACCTCCCTCCACCTATCGCATTTCCAACGCCCCTCCCCCAAGTCCCTCCTCCCTCCCTTTTATCTTAACCTGCTGGGCACACTTTCCTCATTCCTGAAGAAGGGCTCATGCCCGAAACGTCGATTCTCCTGCTCCTTGGATGCTGCCTGACCTGCTCAGACATGACGTTTTACCTAACTACATGGAGCCCCAATAGTATGGCTTGACCAGACCGCGAACAAGACCCTCTGGAGAGTCCAAGGACATGACCCGTGTCCAGGATGCCACTAGACATCCTGTTTACCTTCAGGAATGGCAAGCCATCCATTCCAACTTCTGGGCCCAACCAGAACCAGAAATTGTGATGCTGGAAAAGCAAAGCAGGTCAGGCAGCATCCCAAACAGAAGCTGTTGGCATTACTTTACAAAATGAACTAAATAAATGAAGGGTTTTATTTCCCTTTAGGACTCTGTCCGTTAATATTTCATGAACCTTCTCAGCATCTCGCCAGGTAGTGGTTCCACACAAACCTTGCACAAATGGTTAGCTCTCATGTAAATAACTGCAGGCTTTGCCTTCACTAAGTGCAAATTTCCAGAGAAGCAAATAGGAAAAGAGTTGCTAGACTCTTCTCCCATCAAAGATCTGGGATGTGCTGCCCACATTATTGCCAAAGTTGAGAAACCCCATTGGTACATATTAGGAAATTGAATCTGCAGCTTTTCTCCCTGCAGCTTGACTGCTCACAGCTTTTGCAAGCAGAGTTATCTTGAGGGACATTAAAATGTAGTTTTCATAAGAAAGTTTCGTTGACCTAGAGAACAGAAATCACTGCCTACTTTGAAATAACTCCACAGTGGCTGACATCCCGTGACCAAATCACCCTTGATTGACACTTGACAATGATCCTGCAGCCTCAGAGTATGGTCTGATTAACAGATTCAGTCGGGGAACTCAGATTCTATGAGATCCACCTAGCTGACCTTACTACAAACATTACATACTTCGGAACTGAAATATGATATAGGTGCATGCAAATTAATTTCTAATTAAATGTTCCAATCCGTACATTAAGATAATTTATGCCTGAACTTCACAAATATTTCTTTAAACATATTGAAAGATTGCTTCTTTGACCTTGCTTCAAGAGTTACTGCGTTTTGTTGGAAAGTAATAATTTCTGTAATTGAAGTGGGTGTATTGAAGCAGGCCATATGATTCATCTCCAGGTACACAATATTATGTAAGGCAAGTTGCTGGCTGCTTTGGAACAAGAGGAATGTTTATTTTGGAGGTGGTGTTGTATTTTAAGTATCCCACAATCCTTGGAATTGTTTGCTTCACAAAGTAAGTTTGATTGCATTACTTCAGCGGAGAATAATGGTTTTCCAAGAGTAATTCCTGATTCATCCACCCTTCAATCGTACTCACGTTTCTTAGCAGAGTCCGGACGTTGTAGTCAGATGTACACTGTTTATCTTTTAATTTTCTGCCTCCCTAGCCAAGCCTAGGGTCACCAGTTTCTGCCAATACCTTCACTGAACTCGGTAACCTTGATGTACGGTAACTGGCTAGAGTCCACAAAGGATCACTGACACCTCATTCCATTAAAGAGAAACGGTTGGCTGAATTGCTTGAGTGGCAGATGGAGTTCAACCCTGTCAAGTGTGAGGTTGTCCATTTTGGAAAGACAGATAAGAATGCGGAATACAGGGTTAACGGTAGGGTTCTTAGTGAGGTGGAGTAACAGAGGGATCTTGGGGTATGTTCATAGATCTTTGAAAGTTGTCACTCAGGTGGATAGAGCTTGTAAGAGGGCCTATGGTGTATTAGCGTTCATTATCAGAGGGCTTGAATTCAAGAGTCGTGAAGTGATGTTGCAGCTGTACAGAACCTTGGTAAGGCCACATTTGGAGTACTGTGTGCAGTTCTGGTCGCCTCACTTTAGGAAAGATGTGGAAGCTTTGGAGAGGGTGCAGAGGAGATTTACCAGAATGTTGCCTGGAATGGAGAATAGGTCGTACGAGGATAGGTTGCGAGTGCTAGGTCTTTTCTCATTGGAAAGGCAAAGGATGAGGGGTGACTTGATAGAGGTTTATAAGATGATCAGGGGAATAGATAGAGTAGACAGTCAGAGACTTTTTCCCTGGGTACAACAGAGTGTTACACGGGGACATAAATTTAAGGTGAAGGGTGGAAGGTATAGGGGGGATGTCAGGGGTAGGTTCTTTACCCAGAGAGTGGCGGGGGCATGGAATGTGTTGTCTATGGGAGTGGCAGAGTCAGAATCATTGGTGACCTTTAAGTGGCAATTGGTTAGATACATGGATAGGTGCTTAAGCTAGGACAAATGTTCGGCACAACATCGTGGGCCGAAGGGCCTGTTCTGTGCTGTATTGTTCTATGTTCTATCTGATGCCATGAGACCTCTAGGGTCTGGAGTCAGTGTTGAGGCCTTCCATAGCAACTCCCTGCCAACTGTATAGCCCCTGCTGAGTCTATCAACACATACCCATGTGATAGATATGATTCTAAGAGTATGACTATATCAGGTTGCTGCCTGAATAGTCTGTGAGACACTGCTAGTCCCACTGCTGGATCTAAGAGTAATTTGAGGCAACTGAGTAGCTTGCTAGGCCATTTCAGAGGGCAACCAAGAGTCCACCATATTGGACTCACATGTAGGTCAGACCCAGTAATACAGTAGTAATGAAAGACACTAGTGAACCAGGTGGACTTTTAACCAACAATGAGGTCATTCATTCCAGATTCTTATTCAATCTCAAATTCCATCCTCTGCCATGGTGTGACTTGAACAGCATAGTGGCTTAGTGGTTCGCACTGCTGCTTCACAGTGCCAGGGAACTGGGTTCAATTCCACTGGGTGACTG
>NC_057754.1:881084-886688 GCF_004010195.1 Chiloscyllium plagiosum
AGGGTTTGACAATCGGGTCCAAGGATGAGTGGTGGTTTAGTGATTGGGTCAAGGATTTTGGGGGATAAAGGTCAAGTTGTTGATTAGAGATTGGGCAAGTAAAATGTTAGGCGATTGGGTGAGGGACAAGTCAGTGTTTGGGAATGCAGGAGGTGATTACAGGGTTTTGTAATCAGAGTAAAAGGTAAATTTTGGAGATTAGGGTGAGAAACACCAGGCGATGATGCAGGCTGGAGCCAGCGACTGGTGCGAGGGGGCAATCAAGCCGATGGACGTGACTGGGCTGAGGGGTAGACCAGGGTGAGGGGTGAACTCGAATTTGGGGATGGAGGCATTGGTTGAGATGTAGGCTTGGAATTAAGTTTAGGGGTCAGTCAGAGTTTCGGGATCAGGATGAGGGCTCTGAGATCAAGGAACATCGAAAAGAGGGTCTGAGTGTAAAAGTGTTGAACAGACATTTGAAATTGAAATCAGGAGAGCGTAAGGACAATGATTGTATGATGAGCTAAAGAAGGGTTTCACACATAGGATTACCTGCCAAATAAAATAAGGTAACAGTCAAAAAGGATTTGGAGGTGGAAGTATGTTGTCAGATTTGTAAAGATTTTGGCAGGAGGTCAGTCGGTGTTTAGTTTTATACCCCATTGGATAGACCTGGCAAAAAGGGAGTTAGTTTCTCAACGAGAAACAAAAATCAGGAAATGAGAAATAAAAGCCTGAGATTAGAGGCTAAAACTGACAGAAAGATATACATGTGAAGTTCTTACACCATGTGGGCAGGGTGAGGAGAGAGGTGAAACTGCTGGTATGAAAGTACAGATGAGTCAGGATAGAGGCGACAGCAATCATTTGGGGGTGGGAAGACTGGCATACAGTCATGGGGAGAATGGAGGGAAAGAACATGACAAGGTTTAAAGATCAGTGGATGAACAAGGCTCCGGTGTTGAATGGAATAAGAGCTAAAAAGAATCAAAGGTATATCAAGCCAGAGTCATAAAACTCCATGACTACTTTGTTTGGGGGCGGGGTCATGTCGAGGTGGAATTTGAGAGTTTTCTCCGTGTACTTGCATTGTGAAAGTAAGGTTGGCTTTTGAAGGATTCCTGTCTCAGATTCAAGTCAGAAAAACAAGATGTGAATTCTCTATATTCAGAAAAGCTTCAGCCTTAATGTTAATGTCCCTGATCGCTCTCAACTAACTTGAATCCTGACCAACTACAAGAGACTGCCAAGGACTGGGGCGAATGTTTTGGGGTAATTGTGATTAGGGAATTTAAAAGTTCAATGGGTGTGGACAATTTGACAAGAAAACTTGTGGTGTTGAGGACAGAGTTTTTTTAAAAAAATTCATTTGCGAGATTAGGCCAGCATTTATTGCCCATCCCTAAGAGTCAACCATATTGCTATGGGTCTAGAGTCACAAGTTAGCCAGACAGGTAAGAATGGCAGTTTCCTTCCATGAAGGACATCAGTGAATCAGTAGGATTTTCTGCTAATCTTCATTAAACTCTTATTCCAGAGACTTTTATTTTCTTGATTTCTAATTCCACCATCGGCCGTGCCGGGATTCAAAGCTGGATCCGCACAACGGTATTTGGGTTTCTAGATTAACAGTCCAGTGATAATACACTAGGCCATCCCTTCACCCTTAGTCGAGGGATTGTTTATGGTTTAACAGAATGAAGATGAACCATAGTTTTGATGTCTGAATTAAAGCCTCACTGCCCCATGAGAGGGAATTGGAAAGTCAAGAAACCACTGGCTTTTGTCTGTGACAGGATGTTAAAGATGGGGCATGTGTAGAGTCTTGAACAGTCGTGTGTCTTTGCAATCTGTTAGCCTTGGCGTGGGGTGGGTGTGTTCATTTTGGCATTCGCCAATGATGTATTCCTCATGATCATGGACCCAGCTGATTTGTCGCGGACGCATGAGTGCCAGGGGTTCAGTGTCCTCTGCAAGAATCAATTGGAGTAAATATTTGGGACTTCTAGTCAGTCTGTGGCAGGTGAACCATCTGTCAGTGGAGCTTGTGCTTTGTGTGGAATACCACTCAGCTCTTCTACTTGGGAGTCCATCTTTGCCCTGCTGAGGGATCCTGGCCAGCTAATTGGCAAGAGTTAACCTGAAATGATAAAATGATTGACTCTCAATTTGAGGACATCAATGAGAGAGAGAGAGAGATCAGGGAGTCTTGGGCTGCTATCTCCCTCTGTTCCACATGCTGGGCTTATGGACTGCAATGAACTATGTGTAATACTTCATTTCACTCCTAGGGTAGAAGTTGTGTCATTTTACACATGCGAATACATATTCACCACATATTCTCCTGGGAGAAGTGAAAAAATCCAGGGTCAGCAAAGGGAAATAGATAAACTGAAACTTTCCCCCCCACTTAGAGCATCTGTGCCCCACTGCCAAACCAGGAATTAAACATCTATCCAGGGGCTTGCTTGGATGACCAAAGTGCCTGCCAGGTGCTCTGCACAATGGTGAAATGAGGACTGCAGATGCAAGAGATCAGTCAAGATCAGTTTCCTCATTCTCCTCCCCCAACTCCAGTTCCAACCTGCCAGCTCAGCACCATCCTCATGACCTGTCCTACCTGCCAATCTTCCTTCCCACCTATCCACTCCACTCTCCTCTCTGACCTATCACCTTCATCCCCACCTCCATCCACCTTTTGCACTCTAAGCTACCTTCTCCCCAGCCCCACCCCGGAGGCTCCCTGTCTCATTCCTGGTGAAGGGCTTTTGCCCTAAACATCAATTTTCCTGTTCCTCAGATGCTGCCTGACCTGCTGTGCTTTTCCAACACCACTCTAATCTTGGCTCTGCACAATGGACTGAGTGTTACCTATGAAGAAATTTGCTTTTTGTTGCAATCTTGGACCAACTTGAGAACAGGTCCAATGTCATGGTGAAGGCAAACAGTTTTCACTTGTTTAATTTTGATCCTCTGTCTGATTTACCCATCTCCAAACCATGTAGCTCCATGCTCAACTGTCTTGTGCCCTGATTCACTGCAATACTTGTTCAGCATAAGCTGTCATCATTAACATATCACACTGGATCTGTGTTATGAACCTCCCCAGGAGAGGGTTGGCATTTACAAAGAGACTCCCCAGGACCGGATCAGTGTTTATAGGGAGATTCCCGAAGTGCATGTCTATGTTTACAGGGAATTTGCCCAGGAATAGGTGAACAATTAGAGGGAATCTGCCTGGGACCAGGTCTGTGTTTACAGGGAGGCTCTCCAGAAGTGGGCCTGTGTTTACAGGGAGTCTCCCTGGGGCAGACTGGTGTTTGTAGGGAACCTACCTGGTTCTGAGTCCGTGTTTAGTGTGAAGATTACTGGGGGTGGTTCACTTCTTAGAGGGAGGCTGCCTGGGAGCAGTTCAATGTTTACAGGGAATCTACCCTGGGGTGGGTCTATGTTCACAGGAAGACTCCCAGGGAGCAGGCCTGCATTTACCAGGAGACTCGCTGGGAACGGGCATGTGTTTACAAGGAGACATCCTGGGAGCAGGTGCATTTATAGGAAGGCTTCCTGGGAGTGGGCCGGTATATACAGGGAGGCTGCCAAGGAGCAGTCTGCGTTTACAAGGAAACTCCCTGAGAGTGGGCCTGCATTTACCGACAGACTCGCTGGGAATGGGCCTGCGTTTATGGGGGGGAAATTCCCAGGGGCAGGTCTGTGGTTACATGGAAACTCCCCAGGAGCAAGACTGCATTTACAGGGAGGCTGCCCAGGAGCGGGCCTGCGTTTACAGGGAGGCTGCCTGGGAGCGGGCCTGCATTTACGGGGAGGAAGGTGAATGTGAGGACTACAGATGCTGGAGATCAGAATCTAGATTAGAGGGGTGCTGGAAAGGCACAACAGGTCAGGCAGCATCCGAGGAGCAGGAAAATCAACATTTCAGGCAAAAGCCCTTTGGGCAAAAGGGCTTTTCCTGCTCCTTGGATGCTGCCTGACCTGCTATGCTTTTCCGACACCACTCTAATCTTTGCAGGGAGGCTGACCGGGAGTGAGCCTGCGTTTACAGAGAGGCTGCCCGGGAGAGGGCCTGCATTTGCAGGGAGGCTTCCAAGAAGCCGGCCTGTGTTTACAGGGAGACTCCCAAAGAGCGGGCCTGCAGTTACCGGGAGGGGGCCTGCATTTACAGAGAGGCTGCCCGGCAGGGGGCCGGCATTTACAGAGAGGCTACCCGGCAGAGGGCCTGAGTTTACAGGGAGGCTGCCCGGCAGGGGGCCTGTGTTTACAGGGAGGCTGCCCGGCAGGGGGCCTGCGTTTACAGGGAGGCTGCCCGGCAGGGGGCCTGCGTTTACAGGGAGGCTGCCCGGCAGGGGTCCTGCGTTTGCAGGGAGGCTGCCCGGCAGGGGTCCTGCGTTTGCAGGGAGGCTGCCCGGGAGCGGGCCTACGTTTGCAGGGAGGCTGTCTAGGAGTGAATTGCTATTTATAAGGAGTCTGTTTGGGAGTAGGTCAGTATTGTAGAAAGACTGTGAGGGCTATATTTGCTAATAGTTTGTATCACCTTTAACACAGTTACGATGGGAACCCATTGCTATCGGTGGTTTGTTGGATTTTTGGTATAATGAGAATCCTTTCAGAGTCATCGGTATTTGGAATAGTCGACCTGAAATGGCAGCTGATTCTATAAATAATATCAAGGGGATTTGGATAGATCATTGAGAGTGAATACCTTACAGCATTATTTGAACCTATGGCTTCTTCTCTGTAATCACAATCATACATGGATAGGTGCTTAAGCTAGGACAAATGTTCGGCACAACATCGTGGGCCGAAGGGCCTGTTCTGTTCTGTATTGTTGATGAGCTGACTAGCCTCTGTACTGAAAGGCTCTGTTATTCCAATTTTATATCCAGTTCCCTTTTGAATATTTCTGTTTCCACCACTCTTTCAGAAGCACATTCCAGATTGCAACAATTCTCAGCATCAAATAAACATTCACCATTCCCTGTCTGGTTCTTCCAACAATTATCTTTAATATGTGTCCCTCTGGCTTTTGAAAGCAATTTCTCCATAATTCCTTGATTTTGTCCCTTCATGAGTTTGAACATCTTGATTCAAGCTCTGCTCTGAGGAGAACAGTCTGTGTCTTCAGTCTCTCCACTGTCACTGATGTCCCTCATATGATGTGGGCAGAGCAGTAGATGTGATCTATATGGACTTCAGTAAGGCGTTCGACAAGGTTCCCCATGGGAGACTGATTAGCAAGGTTAGATCTCATGGAATACAGGGAGAACTAGCCATTTGGATACAGAACTGGCTCAAAGGTAGAAGACAGAGGGTGGTGGTGAAGGGTTGTTTTTCAGACTGCAGGCCTGTGACTAGTGGAGTGCCACAAGGATCGGTGCTGGGTCCTCTACTTTTTCTCATTTACATAAATGATTTAGATGCGAGCATAAGAGGTACAGTTAGTAGGTTTGCAGATGACGCCAAAATTAGTGATGTAGTGGACAGCGAAGAGGGTTACCTCAGATTACAGCAGGATCTGGACCAGATGGGCCAATGGGCTGAGAAGTGGCAGATGGAGTTTAATTCGGATAAATGCGAGGTGCTGCATTTTGGGAAAGCAAATCTTAG